>NC_064634.1:466320852-466623882 GCF_023864275.1 Schistocerca cancellata | reverse complement strand
GCTGAAGGCCGACTTACGTACAGGGGAAGAATGCTTCAAACAGCCTGTATACGTGCCTTTCCTGGGAGGCCAGTATTAGATTGCGACGCACCACTGGGTGTTTAATGTAACACTTGGAGCTTCATATTGACTATGAAACACAGAAATTGCATCGGGATTGAATATAGTAGGCACAATGCCGACTTTACGTCCAGGAGGAGCAATGCTTCAAATATTCTGTATACGTGCCAATACTAAGAGTCCAGTATTAGACTTCGACGCACCACTGGGAATTTACTGTAACCCTTGGAGCTTCATATTGACGATGAAACGCAGAAATTGCATCGGGATTGAATATAGTAGGCACAATGCCGGCTTACGTCCAAGGGGAGTAATGCTTCAAACAGTCTGTATACGTGCCGTTACTGAGAGTCCAGTATTAGATTGCGACGCACCACTGGGTGTTTACTGTAACCCTTGGAGCTTCATATTGACGATGAAACACAGAACTTGCATCGGGATTGAATATAGTAGGCACAATTCCGACTTACGTCCAGGGGGATTAATGCTTCAAACAACCTGTATACGAGCCTTTCCTGAGAGGCCAGTATTAGATTGCGACGCACCACTGGGTGTTTAATGTAACCCTTGGAGCTTCATATTGACTATGAAACACAGACATTGCATCGGGATTGAATATAGTAGGCACAATGCCGACTTAAGTCCAGGGGGAGCAATGCTCCAAACAGTCTGTATACGTGCCTTTCCTGAGAGGCCAGTATTAGATTGCGACGCACCTCTGGGTGTTTACTGTAACCCTTGGAGCTTCATATTGACTATGAAACACAGAAATTGCATCGGGATTGAATATAGTAGGCTGAAGGCCGACTTACGTACAGGGGAAGAATGCTTCAAACAGCCTGTATACGCGCCTTTCCTGGGAGGCCAGTATTAGATGCGACGCACCACTGGGTGTTTAATGTAACACTTGGAGCTTCATATTGACTATGAAACACAGAAATTGCATCGGGATTGAATATAGTAGGCACAATGCCGACTTTACGTCCAGGAGGAGCAATGCTTCAAAGAGTCTGTATACGTGCCAATACTAAGAGTCCAGTATTAGACTTCGACGCACCACTGGGAATTTACTGTAACCCTTGGAGCTTCATATTGACGATGAAACGCAGAAATTGCATCGGGATTGAATATAGTAGGCACAATGCCGGCTTACGTCCAAGGGGAGTAATGCTTCAAACAGTCTGTATATGTGCCGTTACTGAGAGTCCAGTATTAGTTTGCGACGCACCACTGGGTGTTTACTGTAACCCTTGGAGCTTCATATTGACGATGAAACACAGAACTTGCATCGGGATTGAATGTAGTAGGCACAATGCCGACTTACGTCCAGGGGGATTAATGCTTCAAACAACCTGTATACGAGCCTTTCCTGAGAGGCCAGTATTAGATTGCGACGCACCACTGGGTGTTTAATGTAACCCTTGGAGCTTCATATTGACTATGAAACACAGAAATTGCATCGGGATTGAATATAGTAGGCACAATGCCGACTTAAGTCCAGGGGGAGCAATGCTCCAAACAGTCTGTATACGTGCCTTTCCTGAGAGGCCAGTATTAGATTGCGACGCACCTCTGGGTGTTTACTGTAACCCTTGGAGCTTCATATTGACTATGAAACACAGAAATTGCATCGGGATTGAATATAATAGGCACAATGCCGACTTACGTCCAGGGGGATTAATGCTTCAAACAGCCTGTATACGTGCCTTTCCTGAGAGGCCAATATTAGATTGCGACGCACCACTGGGTGTTTACTGTAACCCTTGGAGCTTCATATTGACGATGAAACACAGAAATTGCATCGGGATTGAATATAGTAGGCTGAAGGCCGACTTACGTCCAGGGGGAGGAATGCTTCAAACAGCCTGTATACGTGCCTTTCCTGAGAGGCCAGTATTAAATTGCGACGCACCACTGGGTGTTTAATGTAACACTTGGAGCTTCATATTGACTATGAAACACAGAAATTGCTTCGGGATTGAATATAGTAGGCCAAATGCCGACTTACGTCCAGGGGGAGCAATGCTTCAAACAGTTTGTATACGTGCCTTTCCTGAGAGGCCAGTATTAGACTGCGACGCACCACTGGGAGTTTACTGTAACCCTTGGAGCTTCATATTGACGATGAAACAAAGAAAGTGCATCGGGATTGAATATAGGAAGCACAATGCCGACTTTCGTTCAGGGGGAGCTATGCTTCAAACAGTCTGTATACATGCCTTTCCTGAGAGGCCAGTGTTAGATTGCGACGCACCACTGTGTGCTTACTGTGACCCTTGGAGCTTCATATTGACTATGAAACACAGACATTGCATCGGGATTGAATATAGTAGGCACAATGCCGACTTACGTCCAGGGGGAGCAATGCTTCAAACAGTCTGTATACGTGCTTTTCCTGAGAGGCCAGTATTAGACTGCGACGTACCACTGGGAGTTTACTGTAACCCTTGGAGCTTCATATTGACGATGAAACAAAGAAATTGCATCGGGATTGAATATAGTATGCAGAAGGCCGACTTACGTACAGGGGAAGAATGCTTCAAACAGCCTGTATACGTGCCATTCCTGGGAGGCCAGTATTAGATTGCGACGCACCACTGGGTGTTTAATGTAACACTTGGAGCTTCATATTGACTATGAAACACAGAAATTGCATCGGGATTGAATATAGTAGGCACAATGCCGACTTTACGTCCAGGGGGAGCAATGCTTCAAACAGTCTGTATACGTGCCTTTCCTGAGAGGCCAGTATTTGACTGCGACGTACCACTGGGAGTTTACTGTAACCCTTGGAGCTTCATATTGACGATGGAACAAAGAAATTGCATCGGGATTGAATATAGTATGCAGAAGGCCGACTTACGTACAGGGGAAGAATGCTTCAAACAGCCTGTATACGTGCCATTCCTGGGAGGCCAGTATTAGATTGCGACGCACCACTGGGTGTTTAATGTAACACTTGGAGCTTCATATTGACTATGAAACACAGAAATTGCATCGGGATTGAATATAGTAGGCACAATGCCGACTTTACGTCCAGGAGGAGCAATGCTTCAAATATTCTGTATACGTGCCAATACTAAGAGTCCAGTATTAGACTTCGACGCACCACTGGGAATTTACTGTAACCCTTGGAGCTTCATATTGACGATGAAACGCAGAAATTGCATCGGGATTGAATATAGTAGGCACAATGCCGGCTTACGTCCAAGGGGAGTAATGCTTCAAACAGTCTGTATATGTGCCGTTACTGAGAGTCCAGTATTAGATTGCGACGCACCACTGGGTGTTTACTGTAACCCTTGGAGCTTCATATTGACGATGAAACACAGAGCTTGCATCGGGATTGAATATAGTAGGCACAATTCCGACTTACGTCCAGGGGGATTAATGCTTCAAACAACCTGTATACGAGCCTTTCCTGAGAGGCCAGTATTAGATTGCGACGCACCACTGGGTGTTTAATGTAACCCTTGGAGCTTCATATTGACTATGAAACACAGACATTGCATCGGGATTGAATATAGTAGGCACAATGCCGACTTAAGTCCAGGGGGAGCAATGCTCCAAACAGTCTGTATACGTGCCTTTCCTGAGAGGCCAGTATTAGATTGCGACGCACCTCTGGGTGTTTACTGTAACCCTTGGAGCTTCATATTGACTATGAAACACAGAAATTGCATCGGGATTGAATATAGTAGGCTGAAGGCCGACTTACGTACAGGGGAAGAATGCTTCAAACAGCCTGTATACGCGCCTTTCCTGGGAGGCCAGTATTAGATGCGACGCACCACTGGGTGTTTAATGTAACACTTGGAGCTTCATATTGACTATGAAACACAGAAATTGCATCGGGATTGAATATAGTAGGCACAATGCCGACTTTACGTCCAGGAGGAGCAATGCTTCAAAGAGTCTGTATACGTGCCAATACTAAGAGTCCAGTATTAGACTTCGACGCACCACTGGGAATTTACTGTAACCCTTGGAGCTTCATATTGACGATGAAACGCAGAAATTGCATCGGGATTGAATATAGTAGGCACAATGCCGGCTTACGTCCAAGGGGAGTAATGCTTCAAACAGTCTGTATATGTGCCGTTACTGAGAGTCCAGTATTAGTTTGCGACGCACCACTGGGTGTTTACTGTAACCCTTGGAGCTTCATATTGACGATGAAACACAGAACTTGCATCGGGATTGAATGTAGTAGGCACAATGCCGACTTACGTCCAGGGGGATTAATGCTTCAAACAACCTGTATACGAGCCTTTCCTGAGAGGCCAGTATTAGATTGCGACGCACCACTGGGTGTTTAATGTAACCCTTGGAGCTTCATATTGACTATGAAACACAGAAATTGCATCGGGATTGAATATAGTAGGCACAATGCCGACTTAAGTCCAGGGGGAGCAATGCTCCAAACAGTCTGTATACGTGCCTTTCCTGAGAGGCCAGTATTAGATTGCGACGCACCTCTGGGTGTTTACTGTAACCCTTGGAGCTTCATATTGACTATGAAACACAGAAATTGCATCGGGATTGAATATAATAGGCACAATGCCGACTTACGTCCAGGGGGATTAATGCTTCAAACAGCCTGTATACGTGCTTTTCCTGAGAGGCCAATATTAGATTGCGACGCACCACTGGGTGTTTACTGTAACCCTTGGAGCTTCATATTGACGATGAAACACAGAAATTGCATCGGGATTGAATATAGTAGGCTGAAGGCCGACTTACGTCCAGGGGGAGGAATGCTTCAAACAGCCTGTATACGTGCCTTTCCTGAGAGGCCAGTATTAAATTGCGACGCACCACTGGGTGTTTAATGTAACACTTGGAGCTTCATATTGACTATGAAACACAGAAATTGCTTCGGGATTGAATATAGTAGGCCAAATGCCGACTTACGTCCAGGGGGAGCAATGCTTCAAACAGTTTGTATACGTGCCTTTCCTGAGAGGCCAGTATTAGACTGCGACGCACCACTGGGAGTTTACTGTAACCCTTGGAGCTTCATATTGACGATGAAACAAAGAAAGTGCATCGGGATTGAATATAGGAAGCACAATGCCGACTTTCGTTCAGGGGGAGCTATGCTTCAAACAGTCTGTATACATGCCTTTCCTGAGAGGCCAGTGTTAGATTGCGACGCACCACTGTGTGCTTACTGTGACCCTTGGAGCTTCATATTGACTATGAAACACAGACATTGCATCGGGATTGAATATAGTAGGCACAATGCCGACTTACGTCCAGGGGGAGCAATGCTTCAAACAGTCTGTATACGTGCTTTTCCTGAGAGGCCAGTATTAGACTGCGACGTACCACTGGGAGTTTACTGTAACCCTTGGAGCTTCATATTGACGATGAAACAAAGAAATTGCATCGGGATTGAATATAGTATGCAGAAGGCCGACTTACGTACAGGGGAAGAATGCTTCAAACAGCCTGTATACGTGCCATTCCTGGGAGGCCAGTATTAGATTGCGACGCACCACTGGGTGTTTAATGTAACACTTGGAGCTTCATATTGACTATGAAACACAGAAATTGCATCGGGATTGAATATAGTAGGCACAATGCCGACTTTACGTCCAGGGGGAGCAATGCTTCAAACAGTCTGTATACGTGCCTTTCCTGAGAGGCCAGTATTTGACTGCGACGTACCACTGGGAGTTTACTGTAACCCTTGGAGCTTCATATTGACGATGGAACAAAGAAATTGCATCGGGATTGAATATAGTATGCAGAAGGCCGACTTACGTACAGGGGAAGAATGCTTCAAACAGCCTGTATACGTGCCATTCCTGGGAGGCCAGTATTAGATTGCGACGCACCACTGGGTGTTTAATGTAACACTTGGAGCTTCATATTGACTATGAAACACAGAAATTGCATCGGGATTGATTATAGTAGGCACAATGCCGACTTTACGTCCAGGAGGAGCAATGCTTCAAAGAGTCTGTATACGTGCCAATACTAAGAGTCCAGTATTAGACTTCGACGCACCACTGGGAATTTACTGTAACCCTTGGAGCTTCATATTGACGATGAAACACAGAAATTGCATCGGGATTGAATATAGTAGGCTGAAGGCCGACTTACGTCCAGGGGGAGGAATGCTTCAAACAGCCTGTATACGTGCCTTTCCTGAGAGGCCAGTATTAAATTGCGACGCACCACTGGGTGTTTAATGTAACACTTGGAGCTTCATATTGACTATGAAACACAGAAATTGCTTCGGGATTGACTTTAATAGGCACAATGACGACTTACGTCCAGGGGGAGCAATGCTTCAAACAGTTTGTATACGTGCCTTTCCCGAGAGGCCAGTATTAGACTGCGACGCACCACTGGGAGTTTACTGTAACCCTTGGAGCTTCATATTGACGATGAAAAAAAGAAATTGCATCGGGATTGAATATAGGAAGCACAATGCCGACTTTCGTTCAGGGGGAGCTATGCTTCAAACAGTCTGTATACATGCCTTTCCTGAGAGGCCAGTATTAGATTGCGACACACCACTGGGTGTTTACGGTAACCCTAGGAGCTTCATATTGACGATGAAACAAAGAAATTGCATCGGGATTGAATATAGTATGCAGAAGGTGGACTTACGTACAGCGGGAGGAATTCTTCAAACAGTCTGTATACGTGCCTTTCCTGAGAGGCCAGTATTAGATTGCGACACACCACTGGGTGTTTAGTGTAACCCTAGGAGCTTCATATTGACTATGAAACACAGAAATTGCTTCAGGATTGAATATAGTAGGCAGAAGGCCGACTTACGTCCAGGGGGAGGAATGCTTTAAACAGTCTGTATATGTGCCATTACTCAGAGGCCAGTATTAGATTGCGACGCACCACTGGGTATTTACTGTAACCCTTGGAGCTTCATATTGACTATGAAACACAGAAATTGCATCGGGATTGAATATAGTAGGCAAAGGATCAACTTACGTACGGGGGGGAGGAATGCTTTAAACAGGCTGTATACGTGCCTTTCCTGAGAGGCCAGTATTAGACTGTGATGCAACACTGGGAATTTACTGTAACCCTTGGAGCTTCATATTGACGATGAAACACAGAAATTGCATCGGGATTGAATATAGGAAGCACAATGCCGACTTTCGTTCAGGGGGAGCTATGCTTCAAACAGTCTGTATACGTGCCTTTCCTGAGAGGCCAGTGTTAGATTGCGACGCACCACTGGGTGTTTACTGTGACCCTTGGAGCTTCATATTGACTATGAAACACAGAAATTGCATCGGGATTGAATATAGTAGGCTGAAGGCCGACTTACGTACAGGGGAAGAATGCTTCAAACAGCCTGTATACGTGCCTTTCCTGAGAGGCCAGTATTAGATTGCGACGCACCACTGGGTGTTTAATGTAACACTTGGAGCTTCATATTGACTATGAAACACAGAAATTGCATCGGGATTGAATATAGTAGGCACAATGCCGACTTACGTCCAGGGGGAGTAATGCTTCAAAGAGCCTGTATACGTGCCAATACTAAGAGGCCAGTATTAGACTGCGACGCACCACTGGGAATTTACTGTAACCCTTGGAGCTTCATATTGACGATGAAACGCAGAAATTGCATCGGGATTGAGTATAGTAGGCACAATGCCGGCTTACGTCCAGGGGGAGTAATGCTTCAAACAGTCTGTATATGTGCCGTTACTGAGAGTCCAGTATTAGATTGCGACGCACCACTGGGTGTTTACTGTAACCCTTGGAGCTTCATATTGACTATGAAACACAGAAATTGCATCGGGATTGAATATAGTATGCAGAAGGTCGACTTACGTCCAGGGGGAGCAATGCTTCAAACTGTCTGTATATGTGCCTTTCCTGAGAGGCCAGTATTAGACTGCGACGCACCACTGGGAGTTTACTGTAACCCTAGGAGCTTCATATTGACGATGAAACAAAGAAATTGCATCGGGATTGAATATAGTATGCAGAAGGTCGACTTACGTACAGGGGGAGGAATGCTTCAAACAGTCTGTATACGTGCCTTTCCTGAGAGGCCAGTATTAGATTGCGAAACACCATCGGATGTTTACGGTAACGCTTGGAGCTTCATATTGACTATGTAACACAGAAATTGCATCGGGATTGAATATAGAATGCACAATGCCGACTTACGTCCAGGGGGATTAATGCTTCAAAGAGCCTGTATACGTGCCTTTCCTGAGAGGCCAGTATTAGATTGCGACGCACCACTGGGTGTTTACTGTAACCCTTGGAGCTTCATATTGACGATGAAACACAGAAATTGCATCGGGATTGAATACAGTAGGCTGAAGGCCGACTTACGTCCAGGAGGAGGAATGCTTCAAACAGCCTGTGTACGTGCCTTTCCTGAGAGGGTAGTATTAAAATGCGACGCACCACTGGGTGTTTAATGTAACACTTGGAGCTTCATATTGACTATGAAACACAGAAATTGCATCGGGATTGAATATAGTAGGCACAATGCCGACTTACGTCCAGGGGGAGCAATGCTTCAAACAGTCTGTATAAGTGCCTTTCGTGAGAGGCCAGTATTAGACTGCGACGCACCACTGGGAGTTTACTGTAACCCTTGGAGCTTCATATTGACGATGAAACAAAGACATTGCATCGGGATTGAATATAGTAGCCACAATGCCGACTTACGTCCAGGGGGAGTAATGCTTCAAACAGTCTGTATATGTGCCGTTAATGAAAGGCCAGTATTAGATTGCGACGCACCACTGGGAATTTACTGTAACCCTTGGAGCTTCATATTGACTATGAAACACAGAAATTGCATCGGGATTGAATATAGTAGGCAGAAGATCGACTTACGTACGGGGGGAGGAATGCTTTAAACAGTCTGTATACGTGCCTTTCCTGAGAGGCCAGTATTAGACTGTGATGCAACACTGGGAATTTACTGTAACACTTGGAGCTTCATATTGACGATGAAACACAGAAATTGCATCGGGATTGAATATAGTAGGCACAATGCCGATTTACGTCCACGGGGATTAATGCTTCAAACAGCCTGTATACGTGCCTTTCCTGAGAGGCCAGTATTAGACTGCGACGCACCACTGGGAGTTTACTGTAACCCTAGGAGCTTCATATTGACGATGAAACAAAGAAATTGCATCGGGATTGAATATAGTATGCAGAAGATCGACTTACGTACAACGGGAGGAATGCTTCAAACAGTCTGTATATGTGCCGTTAATGAAAGGCCAGTATTAGATTGCGACGCACCACTGGGAATTTACTGTAACCCTTGGAGCT
This sequence comes from Schistocerca cancellata, assembly GCF_023864275.1. Lineage (NCBI taxonomy): Eukaryota > Metazoa > Arthropoda > Insecta > Orthoptera > Acrididae > Schistocerca > Schistocerca cancellata. Next base: position 466,614,528 of record NC_064634.1, on the reverse strand, counting down.
TCATATTGACAATGAAACACAGAAATTGCATCGGGATTGAATATAGTAGGCAGAAGGCCGACTTACGTCCAGGGGGAGGAATGCTTTAAACAGTCTGTATATGTGCCGTTACTCAGAGGCCAGTATTAGATTGCGACGCACCACTGGGTATTTACTGTAACCCTCGGAGCTTCATTTTGACGATGAAACACAGAAATTGCATCGGGATTGAATATAGTAGGCACAATGCCGACTTACGTCCACGGGGATTAATGCTTCAAACAGCCTGTATACGTGCCTTTCCTGAGAGGCCAGTATTAGATTGCGACGCACCACTGGGTGTTTACTGTAACCCTTGGAGCTTCATATTGACGGTGAAACACAGAAGTTGCATCGGGATTGAATACAGTAGGCTGAAGGCCGACTTACGTCCAGGAGGAGGAATGCTTCAAACAGCCTGTATACGTGCCTTTCCTGAGAGGCCAGTATTAAATTGCGACGCAACACTGATTGTTTAATGTAACACTTGGAGCTTCATATTGACTATGAAACACAGAAATTGCATCGGGATTGAATATAGTAGGCACAATGCCGACTTACGTCCAGGGGGAGCAATGTTTCAAACAGTCTGTATACGTGCCTTTCCTGAGAGGCCAGTATTAGACTGCGACGCACCACTGGGAGTTTACTGTAACCCTTGGAGCTTCATATTGACGATGAAACAAAGAAATTGCATCGGGATTGAATATAGTAGCCACAATGCCGACTTACGTCCAGGGGGAGCAATGCTTCAAACAGTCTGTATATGTGCCGTTACTGAGAGGCCAGTATTAGATTGCGACGCACCACTGGGAGTTTACTGTAACCCTTGGAGCTTCATATTGACTATGAAACACAGAAATTGCATCGGGATTGAATATAGTAGGCAGAAGGCCGACTTACGTCCAGGGGGAGGAATGCTTTAAACAGTCTGTATACGTGCCTTTCCTGAGAGGCCAGTATTAGACTGTGATGCAACACTGGGAATTTACTGTAACCCTTGGAGCTTCATATTGACGATGAAACACAGAAATTGCATCGGGATTGAATATAGGAAGCACAATGCCGACTTTCGTTCAGGGGGAGCTATGCTTCAATCAGTCTGTATACGTGCCTTTCCTGAGAGGCCAGTGTTAGATTGCGACGCACCACTGGGTGTTTACTGTGACCCTTGGAGCTTCATATTGACTATGAAACACAGAAATTGCATCGGGATTGAATATAGTAGGCTGAAGCCCGACTTACGTCCAGGAGGAGGAATGCTTCAAACAGCCTGTATACGTGCCTTTCCTGAGAGGCCAGTATTAAATTGCGACGCACCACTGGGTGTTTATTGTAACCCTTGGAGCTTCATATAGACGATGAAACACAGAAATTGAATCGGGATTGTATATAGTAGGCACAATGCCGACTTACGTCCAGGGGGATTAATGCTTCAAACAACCTGTATTCGTGCCTTTCCTGAGAGGCCAGTATTAGATTGCGACGCACCACTGGGTGTTTATTGTAACCCTTGGAGCTTCATATTGACTATGAAACACAGAAATTGCATCGGGATTGAATATAGTAGGCACAATGCCGACTTACGTCCAGGGGGAGCAATGCTCCAAACAGTCTGTATACGTGCCTTTCCTGAGAGGCCAGTATTAGATTGCGACGCACCACTGGGTGTTTACTGTAACCCTTGGGGCTTCATATTGACTATGAAACACAGAAATAGCATCGGGATTGAGTATAGTAGGCTGAAGGCCGATTTACGTCCAGGAGGAGGAATGCTTCAAACAGCCTGTATACGTGCCTTTCCTGAGAGGCCAGTATTAAATTGCGACGCAACACTGATTGTTTAATGTAACACTTGGAGCTTCATATTGACTATGAAACACAGAAATTGCATCGGGATTGAATATAGTAGGCACAATGCCGACTTACGTCCATGGGGAGCAATGCTCCAAACAGTCTGTATACGTGCCTTTCCTGAGAGGCCAGTATTAGACTGTGATGCAACACTGGGAATTTACTGTAACCCTTGGAGCTTCATATTGACGATGAAACACAGAAATTGCATCGGGATTGAATATAGGAAGCACAATGTCGACTTTCGTTCAGGGGGAGCTATGCTTCAATCAGTCTGTATACGTGCCTTTCCTGAGAGGCCAGTGTTAGATTGCGACGCACCACTGGGTGTTTATTGTAACCCTTGGAGCTTCATATTGACTATGAAACACAGAAATTGCATCGGGATTGAATATAGTAGGCACAATGCCGACTTACGTCCAGGGGGAGCAATGCTCCAAACAGTCTGTATACGTGCCTTTCCTGAGAGGCCAGTATTAGATTGCGACGCACCACTGGGTGTTTACTGTAACCCTTGGGGCTTCATATTGACTATGAAACACAGAAATAGCATCGGGATTGAGTATAGTAGGCTGAAGGCCGACTTACGTCCAGGAGGAGGAATGCTTCAAACAGCCTGTATACGTGCCTTTCCTGAGAGGCCAGTATTAAATTGCGACGCAACACTGATTGTTTAATGTAACACTTGGAGCTTCATATTGACTATGAAACACAGAAATTGCATCGGGATTGAATATAGTAGGCAGAAGGCCGACTTACGTCCAGGGGGAGGAATGCTTTAAACAGTCTGTATATGTGCCGTTACTCAGAGGCCAGTATCAGATTGCGACGCACCACTGGGTATTTACTGTAACCCTCGGAGCTTCATTTTGACGATGAAACAAAGAAATTGCATCGGGATTGAATATAGTATGCAGAAGATCGACTTACGTACAACGGGAGGAATGCTTCAAACAGTCTGTATATGTGCCGTTAATGAAAGGCCAGTATTAGATTGCGACGCACCACTGGGAATTTACTGTAACCCTTGGAGCTTCATATTGACAATGAAACACAGAAATTGCATCGGGATTGAATATAGTAGGCAGAAGGCCGACTTACGTCCAGGGGGAGGAATGCTTTAAACAGTCTGTATATGTGCCGTTACTCAGAGGCCAGTATTAGATTGCGACGCACCACTGGGTATTTACTGTAACCCTCGGAACTTCATTTTGACGTTGAAACACAGAAATTGCATCGGGATTGAATATAGTAGGCACAATGCCGACTTACGTCCATGGGGATTAATGCTTCAAACAGCCTGTATACGAGCCTTTCCTGAGAGGCCAGTATTAGATTGCGACGCACCACTGGGTGTTTACTGTAACCCTTGGAGCTTCATATTGACGATGAAACACAGAAATTGAATCGGGATTGAATACAGTAGGCTGAAGGCCGACTTACGTCCAGGAGGAGGAATGCTTCAAACAGCCTGTATACGTGCCTTTCCTGAGAGGCCAGTATTAAATTGCGACGCAACACTGATTGTTTAATGTAACACTTGGAGCTTCATATTGACTATGAAACACAGAAATTGCATCGGGATTGAAAATAGTAGGCACAATGCCGACTTACGTCCAGGGGGAGCAATGTTTCAAACAGTCTGTATACGTGCCTTTCCTGAGAGGCCAGTATTAGACTGCGACGCACCACTGGGAGTTTACTGTAACCCTTGGAGCTTCATATTGACGATGAAACAAAGAAATTGCATCGGGATTGAATATAGTAGCCACAATGCCGACTTACGTCCAGGGGGAGCAATGCTTCAAACAGTCTGTATATGTGCCGTTACTGAGAGGCCAGTATTAGATTGCGACGCACCACTGGGAGTTTACTGTAACCCTTGGAGCTTCATATTGACTATGAAACACAGAAATTGCATCGGGATTGAATATAGTAGGCAGAAGATCGACTTACGTACGGGGGGAGGAATGCTTTAAACAGTCTGTATACGTGCCTTTCCTGAGAGGCCAGTATTAGACTGTGATGCAACACTGGGAATTTACTGTAACCCTTGGAGCTTCATATTGACGATGAAACACAGAAATTGCATCGGGATTGAATATAGTAGGCTGAAGCCCGACTTACGTCCAGGAGGAGGAATGCTTCAAACAGCCTGTATACGTGCCTTTCCTGAGAGGCCAGTATTAGATTGCGACGCACCACTGGGTGTTTATTGTAACCCTTGGAGCTTCATATAGACGATGAAACACAGAAATTGCATCGGGATTGAATATAGGAAGCACAATGCCGACTTTCGTTCAGGGGGAGCTATGCTTCAATCAGTCTGTATACGTGCCTTTCCTGAGAGGCCAGTGTTAGATTGCGACGCACCACTGGGTGTTTATTGTAACCCTTGGAGCTTCATATTGACGATGAAACACCGAAATTCAATCGGGATTGTATATAGTAGGCACAATGCCGACTTACGTCCAGGGGGATTAATGCTTCAAACAACCTGTATTCGTGCCTTTCCTGAGAGGCCAGTATTAGATTGCGACGTACCACTGGATGTTTATTGTAACCCTTGGAGCTTCATATTGACTATGAAACACAGAAATTGCATCGGGATTGAATATAGTAGGCACAATGCCGACTTACGTCCAGGGGGAGCAATGCTCCAAACAGTCTGTATACGTGCCTTTCCTGAGAGGCCAGTATTAGTTTGCGACGCACCACTGGGTGTTTACTGTAACCCTTGGGGCTTCATATTGACTATGAAACACAGAAATAGCATCGGGATTGAGTATAGTAGGCTGAAGGCCGACTTACGTACAGGGGGAGGAATGCTTCAAACAGCCTGTATACGTGCCTTTCCTGAGAGGCCAGTATTAGATTGCGACGCACCACTGGGTGTTTAATGTAACACTTGGAGCTTCATATTGACTATGAAACACAGAAATTGCATCGGGATTGAATATTGTAGGCTGAAGGCCGACATACGTACAGGGGGAGGAATGCTTCAAACAGCCTGTATACGTGCCATTCCTGAGAGGCCAGTATTAGATTGCGACGCACCACTTGGTGTTTATTGTAACCCTTGGAGCTTCATATTGACTATGAAACACAGAAATTGCATCGGGATTGAATATAGTAGGCACAATGCCGACTTACGTATAGGGGGAGCAATGCTCCAAACAGTCTGTATACGTGCCAATACTAAGAGGCCAGAATTAGACTGCGACGCACCACTGGGAATTTACTGTAACCCTTGGAGCTTCATATTGACGATGAAACGCAGAAATTGCATCGGGATTGAGTATAGTAGGCACAATGCCGGCTTACGTCCAGGGGGAGTAATGCTTCAAACAGTCTGTATATGTGCCGTTACTGAGAGTCCAGTATTAGATTGCGACGCACCACTGGGTGTTTACTGTAACCCTTGGAGCTTCATATTGACTATGAAACACAGAAATTGCATCGGGATTGAATATAGTAGGCTGAAGGCCGACTTACGTACAGGGGAAGAATGCTTCAAACAGCCTGTATACGTGCCTTTCCTGGGAGGCCAGTATTAGATTGTGACGCACCACTCGGTGTTTAATGTAACACTTGGAGCTTCATATTGACTATGAAACACAGAAATTGCATCGGGATTGAATATAGTAGGCACAATGCCGACTTTACGTCCAGGAGGAGCAATGCTTCAAAGAGTCTGTATACGCGCCAATACTAAGAGTCCAGTATTAGACTTCGACGCACCACTGGGAATTTACTGTAACCCTTGGAGCTTCATATTGACGATGAAACGCAGAAATTGCATCGGGATTGAATATAGTAGGCACAATGCCGGCTTACGTCCAGGGGGAGTAATGCTTCAAACAGTCTGCATATGTGCCGTTACTGAGAGTCCATTATTAGATTGCGACGCACCACTGAGTGTTTACTGTAACCCTTGGAGCTTCGTATTGACGATGAAACACAGAAATTGCATCGGGATTGAATATAGTAGGCACAATGCCGACTTACGTCCAGGGGGATTAATGCTTCAAACAACCTGTATACGAGCCTTTCCTGAGAGGCCAGTATAAGATTGCGACGCACCACTGGGTGTTTAATGTAACCCTTGGAGCTTCATATTGACTATGGAACACAGAAATTGCATCGGGATTGAATATAGTAATCACAATGCCGACTTACGTCCAGGGGGAGCAATGCTCCAAACAGTCTGTATACGTGCCTTTCCTGAGAGGCCAGTATTAGATTGCGACGCACCTCTGGGTGTTTACTGTAACCCCTGGAGCTTCATATTGACTATGAAACACAGAAATTGCATCGGGATTGAATATAGTAGGCACAATGCCGACTTACGTCCAGGGGGATTAATGATTCAAACAGCCTGTATACGTGCCTTTCCTGAGAGGCCAGTATTAGATTGCGACGCACCACTCGGTGTTTACTGTAACCCTTGGAGCTTCATATTGACGATGAAACACAGAAATTGCATCGGGATTGAATATAGGAGGCTGAAGGCCGACTTACGTCCAGGGGGAGGAATGCTTCAAACAGCCTGTATACGTGCCTTTCCTGAGAGGCCAGTATTAGATTGCGACGCACCTCTGGGTGTTTAATGTAACACTTGGAGCTTCATATTGACTATGAAACACAGAAATTGCTTCGGGATTGAATATAGTAGGCACAATGCCGACTTACGTCCAGGGGGAGCAATGCTTCAAACAGTTTGTATACGTGCCTTTCCTGAGAGGCCAGTATTAGACTGCGACGCACCACTGGGAGTTTACTGTAACCCTTGGAGCTTCATATTGACGATGAAACAAAGAAATTGCATCGGGATTGAATATAGGAAGCACAATGCCGACTTTCGTTCAGGGGGAGCTATGCTTCAAACAGTCTGTATACGTGCCTTTCCTGAGAGGCCAGTGTTAGATTGCGACGCACCACTGGGTGTTTACTGTGACCCTTGGAGCTTCATATTGACAATGAAACACAGAAACTGCATAGGGATTTAATATAGTAGGCAGAAGATCGACTTACGTACGGGGGGAGGAATGCTTTAAACAGGCTGTATACGTGCCTTTCCTGAGAGGCCAGTATTAGACTGTGATGCAACACTGGGAATTTACTGTAACCCTTGGAGCTTCATATTGACGATGAAACACAGAAATTGCATCGGGATTGAATATAGGAAGCACAATGCCGACTTTCGTTCAGGGGGAGCTATGCTTCAAACAGTCTGTATACGTGCCTTTCCTGAGAGGCCAGTGTTAGATTGCGACGCACCACTGGGTGTTTACTGTGACCCTTGGAGCTTCATATTGACAATGAAACACAGAAATTGCATCGGGATTGAATATAGTAGGCTGAAGGCCGACTTACGTACAGGGGGAGGAATGCTTCAAACAGCCTGTATACGTGCCTTTCCTGAGAGGCCAGTATTAGATTGTGACGCACCACTGGGTGTTTAATGTAACACTTGGAGCTTCATATTGACTATGAAACACAGAAATTGCATCGGGATTGAATATAGTAGGCACAATGCCGACTTACGTCCAGGGGGAGTAATGCTTCAAAGAGCCTGTATACGTGCCAATACTAAGAGGCCAGTATTAGACTGCGACGCACCACTGGGAATTTACTGTAACCCTTGGAGCTTCATATTGACGATGAAACGCAGAAATTGCATCGGGATTGAGTATAGTAGGCACAATGCCGGCTTACGTCCAGGGGGAGTAATGCTTCAAACAGTCTGTATATGTTCCGTTACCGAGAGTCCAGTATTAGATTGCGACGCACCACTGGGTGTTTACTGTAACCCTTGGAGCTTCATATTGACGATGAAACACAGAAATTGCATCGGGATTGAATATAGTTGGCACAATGCCGACGTACGTCCAGGGGGAGTAATGCTTCAAACAGTCTGTATATGTGCCGTTACTGAGAGGCCAATATTAGATTGCGACGCACCACTGGGAGTTTACTGTAACACTTGGAGCTTCATATTGACTATGAAACACAGAAATTGCATCGGGATTGAATACAGTAGGCAGAAGATCGACTTACGTAGGGGGGGAGGAATGCTTTAAACAGTCTGTATACGTGCCTTTCCTGAGAGGCCAGTATTATATTGCGACGCACCACTGGGTGTTTAATGTAACCCTTGGAGCTTCATATTGACGATGAAACACAGAAATTGCATCGGGATTGAATATAGGAAGCACAATGCCGACTTTCGTTCAGAGGGAGCAATGCTTCAAACAGTCTGTATACGTGCCTTTCCTGAGAGGCCAGTGTTAGATTGCGACGCACCACTGGGTGTTTACTGTGAACCTTGGAGCTTCATATTGACTATGAAACACAGAAATTGCATCGGGATTGAATATAGTAGGCTGAAGGCCGACTTACGTACAGGGGGAGGAATGCTTCAAACAGCCTGTATACGTGCCTTTCCTGAGAGGCCAGAATTAGATTGCGACGCACCACTGGGTGTTTACTGTAACCCTTGGAACTTCATATAGACGATGAAACACAGAAATTGCATCGGGATTGTATATAGTAGGCACAATGCCGACTTACGTCCAGGGGGATTAATGCTTCAAACAACCTGTATACGTGCCTTTCCTGAGAGGCCAGTATTAGATTGCGACGCACCACTTGGTGTTTATTGTAACCGTTGGAGCTTCATATTGACTATGAAACACAGAAATTGCATCGGGATTGAATATAGTAGGCACAATGCCGACTTACGTCCAGGGGGAGCAATGCTCCAAACAGTCTGTATACGTGCCTTTCCTGAGAGGCCAGTATTAGATTGCGACGCACCACTGGGTGTTTACTGTAACCCTTGGGGCTTCATATTGACTATGAAACACAGAAATTGCATCGGGATTGAGTATAGTAGGCTGAAGGCCGACTTACGTACAGGGGGAGGAATGCTTCAAACAGCCTGTATACGTGCCTTTCCTGAGAGGCCAGTATTAGATTGCGACGCACCACTGGGTGTTTAATGTAACACTTGGAGCTTCATATTGACTATGAAACACAGAAATTGCATCGGGATTGAATATAGTAGGCACAATGCCGACTTACGTCCAGGGGGAGTAATGCTTCAAAGAGCCTGTATACGTGCCAATACTAAGAGGCCAGTATTAGACTGCGACGCACCACTGGGAATTTACTGTAACCCTTGGAGCTTCATATTGACGATTAAACGCAGAAATTGCATCGGGATTGAGTATAGTAGGCACAATGCCGGCTTACGTCCAGGGGGAGTAATGCTTCAAACAGTCTGTATATGTGCCGTTACTGAGAGTCCAGTATTAGATTGCGACGCACCACTGGGTGTTTACTGTAACCCTTGGAGCTTCATATTGACGATGAAACACAGAAATTGCATCGGGATTGAATATAGTTGGCACAATGCCGACTTACGTCCAGGGGGAGTAATGCTTCAAACAGTCTGTATATGTGCCGTTACTGAGAGGCCAGTATTAGATTGCGTATCACCACTGGGTGTTTAATGTAACACTTGGAGCTTCATATTGACTATGAATCACAGAAATTGCATCGGGATTGAATATATTAGGCTGAAGGCCGACTTACGTACAGGGGGAGGAATGCTTCAAACAGCCTGTATACGTGCCTTTCCTGAGAGGCCAGTATTAGATTGCGACGCACCACTGGGTGTTTATTGTAACCCTTGGAGCTTCATATTGACTATGAAACACAGAAATTACATCGGGATTGGATATAGTAGGCACAATGCCGACTTACGTCCAGGGGGTGGAATGCTCCAAACAGTCTGTATACGTGCCTTTCCTGAGAGGCCAGTATTAGATTGCGACGCACCACTGGGTGTTTACTGTAACCCTTGGAGCTTCATATTGACTATGAAACAAAGAAATTGCATCGGAAATGAATTTAGTAGGCTGAAGGCCGACTTACGTACAGGGGGAGGAATGCTTCAAACAGCCTGTATACGTGCCTTTCCTGAGAGGCCAGTATTAGATTGCGACGCACCACTGGGTGTTTAATGTAACCCTTGGAGCTTCATATTGACTATGAAACACAGAAATTGCATCGGGATTGAATATAGTAGGCACAATGCCGACTTACGTCCAGGGGGAGCAATGCTCCAAACAGTCTGTATACGTGCCTTTCCTGAGAGGCCAGTATTGGATTGCGACGCACCTCTGGGTGTTTACTGTAACCCTTGGAGCTTCATATTGACTATGAAACACAGAAATTGCATCGGGATTGAATATAGTAGGCACAATTCCGACTTACGTCCAGGGGGATTAATGCTTCAAACAGCCTGTATACGTGCCTTTCCTGAGAGGCCAGTATTAGATTGCGACGCACCACTGGGTGTTTACTGTAACCCTTGGAGCTTCATATTGACGATGAAACAAAGAAATTGCATCGGGATTGAATATAGTAGGCTGAAGGCCGACTTACGTCCAGGGGGAGGAATGCTTCAAACAGCCTGTATACGTGCCTTTCCTGAGAGGCCAGTATTAAATTGCAACGCACCACTGGGTGTTTAATGTAACACTTGGAGCTTCATATTGACTATGAAACACAGAAATTGCATCGGGATTGAATATAGTAGGCACAATGCCGACTTACGTCCAGGGGGAGCAATGCTTCAAACAGTTTGTATACGTGCCTTTCCTGAGAGGCCAGTATTAGACTGCGACGCACCACTGGGAGTTTACTGTAACCCTTGGAGCTTCATATTGACGACGAAACAAAGAAATTGCATCGGGATTGAATATAGGAAGCACAATGCCGACTTTCGTTCAGGGGGAGCTATGCTTCAAACAGTCTGTATACATGCCTTTCCTGAGAGGCCAGTGTTAGATTGCGACGCACCACTGTGTGTTTACTGTGACCCTTGGAGCTTCATATTGACTATGAAACACAGAAATTGCTTCGGGATTGAATATAGTAGGCACAATGCCGACTTACGTCCAGGGGGAGCAATGCTTCAAACATTCTGTATACGTGCCTTTCCTGAGAGGCCAGTATTAGACTGCGACGTACCACTGGGAGTTTACTGTAACCCTAGGAGCTTCATATTGACGATGAAACAAAGAAATTGCATCGGGATTGAATATAGTATGCAGAAGGTCGACTTACGTACAGCGGAAGAAATGCTTCAAACAGTCTGTATACGTGCCTTTCCTGAGAGGCTAGTATTAGATTGCGACACACCACTGGGTGTTTACTGTAACCCATGGAGCTTCATATTGACTATGAAACACAGAAATTGCATCAGGATTGAATATAGTAGGCAGAAGGCCGACTTACGTCCAGGGGGAGGAATGCTTTAAACAGTCTGTATATGTGCCGTTACTCAGAGGCCAGTATTAAATTGCGACGCACCACTGGGTATTTACTGTAACCCTTGGAGCTTCATATTGACGATTAAAAACAGAAATTGCATCGGGATTGAATACAGTAGGCTGAAGGCCGACTTACGTCCAGGAGGAGGAATGCTTCAATCAGCCTGTATACGTGCCTTTCCTGAGAGATCAGTATTAAATTGCGACGCACCACTGGGTGTTTAATGTAACACTTGGAGCTTCATATTGACCTTGAAACACAGAAATTGCATCGGGATTGAATATAGTAGGCACAATGCCGACTTACGTCCAGGGGGAGCAATGCTTCAAACAGTCTGTATACGTGCCTTTCCTGAGAGGCCAGTATTAGACTGCGACGCACCACTTGGAGTTTACTGTAACCCTTGGAGCTTCATATTGACGATGAAACAAAGAAATTGCATCGGGATTGAATATAGTAGCCACAATGCCGACTTACGTCCAGGGGGAGGAAAGCTTCAAACAGTCTGTATATGTGCCGTTACTGAGAGGCCAGTATTAGTTTGCGACGCACCACTGAGAGTTTACTGTAACCCTTGGAGCTTCATATTGACTATGAAACACAGAAATTGCATCGGGATTGAATATAGTAGGGAGTAGATCGACTTACGTACGGGGGGAGGAATGCTTTAAACAGTCTGTATACGTGCCTTTCCTGAGAGGCCAGTATTAGACTGTGATGCAACACTGGGAATTTACTGTAACCCTTGGAGCTTCATATTGACGATGAAACACAGAAATTGCATCGGGATTGAATATAGGAAGCACAATGCCGACTTTCGTTCAGGGGGAGCTATGCTTCAAACAGTCTGTATATGTGCCTTTCCTGAGAAGCCAGTATTAGATTGCGACGCACAACTGGGTGTTTACTGTGACACTTGGAGCTTCATATTGATTATGAAACACAGAAATTGCATCGGGATTGAATATAGTAGGCACAATGCCGCCTTACGTCCAGGGGGAGCAATGCTTCAAACAGTCTGTATACGTGCCTTTCCTGAGAGGCCAGTATTAGACTGCGACGCACCACTGGGAGTTTACTGTAACCCTTGGAGCTTCATATTGACGATGAAACAAAGAAATTGCATCGGGATTGAATATAGTAGGCAGAAGGTCGACTTACGTAGAGGGGGAGCAATGCTTCAAAGAGTCTGTATACGTGCCAATACTAAGAGGCCAGTATTAGACTGCGACGCACCACTGGGAATTTACTGTAACCCTTGGAGCTTCATATTGACGATGTAACACAGAAATTGCATCGGGATTGAATATAGGAAGCACAATGCCGACTTTCGTTCAGGGGGAGCTATGCTTCAAACAGTCTGTATACGTGCCTTTCCTGAGAGGCCAGTATTAGATTGCGACGCACAACTGGGTGTTTACTGTGACCCTTGGAGGTTCATATTGATTATGAAACACAGAAATTGCATCGGGATTGAATATAGTAGGCACAATGCCGCCTTACGTCCAGGGGGAGCAATGCTTCAAACAGTCTGTATACGTGCCTTTCCTGAGAGGCCAGTATTAGACTGCGACGCACCACTGGGAGTTTACTGTAACCCTTGGAGCTTCTTATTGACGATGAAACAAAGAAATTGCATCGGGATTGAATATAGTAGGCAGAAGGTCGACTTACGTACAGGGGGAGGAATGCTTCAAAAAGTCTGTGTACGTGCCTTTCCTGAGAGGCCAGTATTAGATTGCGACACACCACTGGGTGTTTACTGTAACCCTTGGAGCTTCATATTGACTATGAAACACAGAAATTGCATCGGGATTGAATATAGTAGGCACAATGCCGACTTACGTAGAGGGGGAGCAATGCTTCAAAGAGTCTGTATACGTGCCAATACTAAGAGGCCAGTATTAGACTGCGACGCACCACTGGGAATTTACTGTAACCCTTGGAGCTTCATATTGACGATGAAACGCAGAAATTGCATCGGGATTGAGTATAGTAGGCACAATGCCGGCTTACGTCCAGGGGGAGTAATGCTTCAAACAGCCTGTATACGTGCCTTTCCTGAGAGGCCAGTATTAGATTGCGACGCACCACTGGGTGTTTATTGTAACCCTTGGAGCTTCATATTGACTATGAAACACAGAAATTACATCGGGATTGGATATAGTAGGCACAATGCCGACTTACGTCCAGGGGGAGGAATGCTCCAAACAATCTGTATACGTGCCTTTCCTGAGAGGCCAGTATTAGATTGCGACGCACCACTGGGTGTTTATTGTAACCCTTGGAGCTTCATATTGACGATGAAACACAGAAATTGCATCGGGATTGAATATAGTAGGCACAATGCCGACTTACGTCCAGGGGGATTAATGCTTCAAACTACCTGTATACGTGCCTTTCCTGAGAGGCCAGTATTAGATTGCGACGCACCACTGGGTATTTACTGTAACCCTTGGAGCTTCATTTTGACGATGAAACACAGAAATTGCATCGGGATTGAATATAGTAGGCACAATGCCGACTTACGTCCAGAGGGATTAATGCTTCAAACAACCTGTATACGAGCCTTTCCTGAGAGGCCAGTATTAGATTGCGACGCACCACTGGGTGTTTAATGTAACCCTTGGAGCATCATATTGACTATGAAACACAGAAATTGCATCGGGATTGAATATAGTAGGCACAATGCCGACTTACGTCCAGGGGGAGCAATGCTCCAAACAGTCTGTAAACGTGCCTTTCCTGAGAGGCCAGTATTGGATTGCGACGCACCTGTGGGAGTTTACTGTATCCCTTGGAGCTTCATATTGACTATGAAACACAGAAATTGCATCGGGATTGAATATAGTAGGCACAATGCCGACTTACGTCCAGGGGGATTAATGCTTCAAACAGCCTGTATACGTGCCTTTCCTGAGAGGCCAGTATTAGATTGCGACGCACCACTGGGTGTTTACTGTAACCCTTGGAGCTTCATATTGACGATGAAACACAGAAATTGCATCGGGATTGAATATAGTAGGCTGAAGGCCGGCTACGTCCAGGGGGAGGAATGCTTCAAACAGCCTGTATACGTGCCTTTCCTGAGAGGCCAGTATTAAATTGCGACGCACCACTGGGTGTTTAATGTAACACTTGGAGCTTCATATTGACTATGAAACACAGAAATTGCATCGGGATTGAATATAGTAGGCACAATGCCGACTTACGTCCAGGGGGAGCAATGCTTCAAACAGTTTGTATACGTGCCTTTCCTGAGAGGCCAGTATTAGACTGCGACGCACCACTGGGAGTTTACTGTAACCCTTGGAGCTTCATATTGACGATGAAACAAAGAAATTGCATCGGGATTGAATATAGGAAGCACAATGCCGACTTTCGTTCAGGGGGAGCTATGCTTCAAACAGTCTGTATACATGCCTTTCCTGAGAGGCCAGTGTTAGATTGCGACGCACCACTGTGTGTTTACTGTGACCCTTGGAGCTTCATATTGACTATGAAACACAGAAATTGCATCGGGATTGAATATGGTAGGCACAATGCCGACTTACGTCCAGGGGGAGCAATGCTTCAAACAGTCTGTATACGTGCCTTTCCTGAGAGGCCAGTATTAGACTGCGACGTACCACTGGGAGTTTACTGTAACCCTAGGAGCTTCATATTGACGATGAAACAAAGAAATTGCATCGGGATTGAATATAGTATGCAGAAGGTCGACTTACGTACAGCGGAAGGAATGCTTCAAACAGTCTGTATACGAGCCTTTCCTGAGAGGCTAGTATTAGATTGCGACACACCACTGGGTGTTTACTGTAACCCATGGAGCTTCATATTGACTATGAAACACAGAAATTGCATCAGGATTGAATATAGTAGGCAGAAGGCCGACTTACGTCCAGGGGGAGGAATGCTTTAAACAGTCTGTATATGTGCCGTTACTCAGAGGCCAGTATTAGATTGCGACGCACCACTGGGTACTTACTGTAACCCTTGGAGCTTCATATTGACGATTAAAAACAGAAATTGCATCGGGATTGAATACAGTAGGCTGAAGGCCGACTTACGTCCAGGAGGAGGAATGCTTCAAACAGCCTGTATACGTGCCTTTCCTGAGAGGCCAGTATTAAATTGCGACGCTCCACTGGGTGATTAATGTAACACTTGGAGCTTCATATTGACCTTGAAACACAGAAATTGCATCCGGATTGAATATAGTAGGCACAATGCCGACTTACGTCCAGGGGGAGCAATGCTTCAAACAGTCTGTATACGTGCCTTTCCTGAGAGGCCAGTATTAGACTGCGACGCACCACTGGGAGTTTACTGTAACCCTTGGAGCTTCATATTGACGATGAAACAAAGAAATTGCATCGGGATTGAATATAGTAGCCACAATGCCGACTTACGTCCAGGGGGAGGAATGCTTCAAACAGTCTGTATATGTGCCGTTACTGAGAGGCCAGTATTAGTTTGCGACGCACCACTGGGAGTTTACTGTAACCCTTGGAGCTTCATATTGACTATGAAACACAGAAATTGCATCGGGATTGAATATAGTAGGGAGTAGATCGACTTACGTACGGGGGGAGGAATGCTTTAAACAGTCTGTATACGTGCCTTTCCTGAGAGGCCAGTATTAGACTGTGATGCAGCTTTGGGAATTTACTGTAACCCTTGGAGCTTCATATTGACGATGAAACACAGAAATTGCATCGGGATTGAATATAGGAAGCACAATGCCGACTTTCGTTCAGGGGGAGCTATGCTTCAAACAGTCTGTATACGTGCCTTTCCTGAGAGGCCAGTATTAGATTGCGACGCACAACTAAGTGTTTACTGTGACCCTTGGAGCTTCATATTGATTATGAAACACAGAAATTGCATCGGGATTGAATATAGTAGGCACAATGCCGCCTTACGTCCAGGGGGAGCAATGCTTCAAACAGTCTGTATACGTGCCTTTCCTGAGAGGCCAGTATTAGACTGTGACGCACCACTGGGAGTTTACTGTAACCCTTGGAGCTTCATATTGACGATGAAACAAAGAAACTGCATCGGGATTGAATATAGTAGGCAGAAGGTCGACTTACGTACAGGGGGAGGAATGCTTCAAACAGTCTGTGTACGTGCCTTTCCTGAGAGGCCAGTATTAGATTGCGACACACCACTGGGTGTTTACTGTAACCCTTGGGGCTTCATATTGACTATGAAACACAGAAATTGCATCGGGATTGAATATAGTAGGCAGAAGGCCGACTTACGTCCAGGGGGAGCAATGCTTTAAACAGTCTGTATATGTGCCGTTACTCAGAGGCCAGTATTAGATTGCGACACACCACTGGGTATTTACTGTAACCCTTGGAGCTTCATATTGAGTATGAAACACAGAAATTGCATCGGGATTGAATATAGTAGGCACAATGCCGACTTACGTCCAGGGCGAGCAATGCTTCAAACAGTCTGTATACGTGCCTTTCCTGAGAGGCCAGTATTAGACTGCGACGCACCACTGGGAATTTCCTGTAACCCTTGGAACTTCATATTGACGATGATACACAGACATTGCATCGGGATTGAATATAGGAAGCAAAATGCCGACTTTCGTTCAGGGGGAGCTATGCTTCAAACAGTCTGTATACGTGCCTTTCCTGAGAGGCCAGTATTAGATTGCGACGCACCACTGGGTGTTTACTGTAACCCTTGGAGCTTCGTATTGACTATGAAACACAGAAATTGCATCGGGATTGAATATAGTAGGCAGAAGGCCGACATATGTACAGGGGGAAGATTGCTTCAAACAGTCTGTATATGTGCCGTTACTGAGAGGCCAGTATTAGATTGCGACGCACCACTGGGAGTTTACTGTAACCCTTGGAGCTTCATATTGACGATGAAACACAGAGATTGCATCGGGATTGAATATAGTAACCACAATGCAGACTTACGTCCAGGAGGAGCAATGCTTCATACAGTTGTATACGTGCCTTTCCTGAGATTCCAGTATTAGATTGCGACACACCACTGGGTGTTTACTGTAACCCTTGGAGCTTCATATTGAGTATGAAACACAGAAATTGCATCGGGATTGAATATAGTAGGCAGAAGATCGACTTACGTACAGGGGGAGGAATGCTTCAAACAGTCTGTATATGTGCCGTTACTCAGAGGCCAGTATTATATTGCGACGCACCGCTGGGAGTTTACTGTAACCCTTGGAGCTTCATATTGAGTATGAAACACAGAAATTGCATCGGGATTGAATATAGTAGGCAGAAGATCGACTTACGTACAGGGGGAGGAATGCTTCAAACAGTCTGTATACGTGCCTTTCCTGAGAGGCCAGTATTGGACTGCGACGCACCACTGTGAGTTTACTGTAACCCTTGGAGCTTCATATTGACGATGAAACAAAGAAATTGCATCGGGATTGAATATAGTTGGCACAATGCCGACTTACGTCCAGGGGGAGCAATGCTTCAAACAGTCTGTATATGTGCCGTTACTGAGAGGCCAGTATTAGAATGCGACGCACCACTGGGAGTTTACTGTAACCCTTGGAGCTTCATATTGACTATGAAACACAGAAATTGCATCGGGATTGAATATAGTAGGCAGATAATTGACTTCCGTACAGGGGGAGGAATGCTTTAAACAGTCTGTATACGTGCCTATCCTGAGACGCCAGTATTAGACTGCGACGCAACACTGGGAATTTACTGTAACCCTTGGAGCTTCATATTGACGATGAAACACAGAAATTGCATCGGTATTGAATATAGGAAACACAATGCCGACTTTCGTTCAGGGGAAGCTATGCTTCAAACAGGCTGTATACGTGCCTTTCCTGAGAGGCCAGTATTACACTGCGACGCACCACTGGGAGTTTACTGTAACCCTTGGAGATTCATATTGACGATGAAACAGAGAAATTGCATCGGGATTGATAAAGTAGGCAGAAGGCCGACTTACGTACAGGGGGAGGAATGCTTCAAACAGTCTGTATATGTGCCGTTACTGAGAGGCCAGTAATAGATTGCGGTGCACCACTGGGAGTTTACTGTAACCCTAGGAGCTTCATATTGACGATGAAACAAAGAAATTGCATCGGGATTGAATATCGTTGGCACAATGCCGACTTACGTCCAGGGGGAGTAATGCTTCAAACAGTCTGTATATGTGCTGTTACTGAGAGGCCAGTATTAAATTGTGACGCACCACTGGGTGTTTAATGTAACACTTGGACCTTCATATTGACTATGAAACACAGAAATTGCATCGGGATTGAATATAGTAGGCACAATGCCGACTTACGTCCAGGGGGAGCACTGCTTCAAACAGTTTGTATACGTGCCTTTCCTGAGAGGCCAGTATTAGACTGCGACGCACCACTGGGAGTTTACTGTAACCCTAGGAGCTTCATATTGACGATGAAACAAAGAAATTGCATCGGGATTGAATATAGTATGCAGAAGGTCGACTTACGTACAGGGGGAGGAATGCTTCAAACAGTCTGTATACGTGCCTTTCCTGAGAGGCCAGTATTAGACTGCGACACACCACTGGGTGTTTACTGTAACCCTTGAAGCTTCATATTGACTATGAAACACAGAAATTGCATAGGGATTGAATATAGTAGGCAGAAGGCCGACTTACGTCCAGGGGGAGGAATGCTTTAAACAGTCTGTATATGTGCCGTTACTCAGAGGCCAGTATTAGATTGCGACGAACCACTGGGTATTTACTGTAACCCTTGGATCTTCATATTGACGATGAAACACAGAAATTGCATCGGGATTGAATATAGTAGGCACAATGCCGACTTACGTCCAGGGGGAGCAATGCTTCAAACAGTCTGTATACGTGCCTTTCCTGAGAGGCCAGTATTAGACTGCGACGCACCACTGGGAGTTTACTGTAACCCTTGGAGCTTCATATTGACGATGAAACAAAGAAATTGCATCGGGATTGAATATAGTAGCCACAATGCCGACTTACGTCCAGGGGGAGGAATGCTTCAAACAGTCTGTATATGTGCCGTTACTGAGAGGCCAGTATTAGATTGCGACGCAGCACTGGGAGTTTACTGTAACCCTTGGAGCTTCATATTGACTATGAAACACAGAAATTGCATCGGGATTGAATATAGTAGCCACAATGCCGACTTACGTCCAGGGGGAGGAATGCTTCAAACAGTCTGTATACGTGCCTTTCCTGAGAGGCCAGTATTAGACTGCGACGCACCACTGGGAGTTTACTGTAACCCTTGGAGCTTCATATTGACGATGAAACAAAGAAATTGCATCGGGATTGAATATAGGAAGCACAATGCCGACTTTCGTTCAGGGGGAGCTATGCTTCAAACAGTCTGTATACATGCCTTTCCTGAGAGGCCAGTGTTAGATTGCGACGCACCACTGTGTGTTTACTGTGACCCTTGGAGCTTCATATTGACTATGAAACACAGAAATTGCATCGGGATTGAATATAGTAGGCACAATGCCGACTTACGTCCAGGGGGAGCAATGCTTCAAACAGTCTGTATACGTGCCTCTCCTGAGAGGCCAGTATTAGACTGCGACGTACCACTGGGAGTTTACTGTAACCCTAGGAGCTTCATATTGACGATGAAACAAAGAAATTGCATCGGGATTGAATATAGTATGCAGAAGGTCGACTTACGTACAGCGGAAGGAATGCTTCAAACAGTCTGTATACGAGCCTTTCCTGAGAGGCTAGTATTAGATTGCGACACACCACTGGGTGTTTACTGTAACCCATGGAGCTTCATATTGACTATGAAACACAGAAATTGCATCAGGATTGAATATAGTAGGCAGAAGGCCGACTTACGTCCAGGGGGAGGAATGCTTTAAACAGTCTGTATATGTGCCGTTACTCAGAGGCCAGTATTAAATTGCGATGCACCACTGGGTGATTAATGTAACACTTGGAGCTTCATATTGACCTTGAAACACAGAAATTGCATCGGGATTGAATATAGTAGGCACAATGCCGACTTACGTCCAGGGGGAGCAATGCTTCAAACAGTCTGTATACGTGCCTTTCCTGAGAGGCCAGTATTAGACTGCGACGCACCACTGGGAGTTTACTGTAACCCTTGGAGCTTCATATTGACGATGAAACAAAGAAATTGCATCGGGATTGAATATAGTAGCCACAATGCCGACTTACGTCCAGGGGGAGGAATGCTTCAAACAGTCTGTATATGTGCCGTTACTGAGAGGCCAGTATTAGTTTGCGACGCACCACTGGGAGTTTACTGTAACCCTTGGAGCTTCATATTGACTATGAAACACAGAAATTGCATCGGGATTGAATATAGTAGGGAGTAGATCGACTTACGTACGGGGGGAGGAATGCTTTAAACAGTCTGTATACGTGCCTTTCCTGAGAGGCCAGTATTAGACTGTGATGCAACTTTGGGAATTTACTGTAACCCTTGGAGCTTCATATTGACGATGAAACACAGAAATTGCATCGGGATTGAATATAGGAAGCACAATGCCGACTTTCGTTCAGGGGGAGCTATGCTTCAAACAGTCTGTATACGTGCCTTTCCTGAGAGGCCAGTATTAGATTGCGACGCACAACTAAGTGTTTACTGTGACCCTTGGAGCTTCATATTGATTATGAAACACAGAAATTGCATCGGGATTGAATATAGTAGGCACAATGCCGCCTTACGTCCAGGGGGAGCAATGCTTCAAACAGTCTGTATACGTGCCTTTCCTGAGAGGCCAGTATTAGACTGTGACGCACCACTGGGAGTTTACTGTAACCCTTGGAGCTTCATATTGACGATGAAACAAAGAAACTGCATCGGGATTGAATATAGTAGGCAGAAGGTCGACTTACGTACAGGGGGAGGAATGCTTCAAACAGTCTGTGTACGTGCCTTTCCTGAGAGGCCAGTATTAGATTGCGACACACCACTGGGTGTTTACTGTAACCCTTGGGGCTTCATATTGACTATGAAACACAGAAATTGCATCGGGATTGAATATAGTAGGCAGAAGGCCGACTTACGTCCAGGGGGAGCAATGCTTTAAACAGTCTGTATATGTGCCGTTACTCAGAGGCCAGTATTAGATTGCGACACACCACTGGGTATTTACTGTAACCCTTGGAGCTTCATATTGAGTATGAAACACAGAAATTGCATCGGGATTGAATATAGTAGGCACAATGCCGACTTACGTCCAGGGCGAGCAATGCTTCAAACAGTCTGTATACGTGCCTTTCCTGAGAGGCCAGTATTAGACTGCGACGCACCACTGGGAATTTCCTGTAACCCTTGGAACTTCATATTGACGATGATACACAGACATTGCATCGGGATTGAATATAGGAAGCAAAATGCCGACTTTCGTTCAGGGGGAGCTATGCTTCAAACAGTCTGTATACGTGCCTTTCCTGAGAGGCCAGTATTAGATTGCGACGCACCACTGTGTGTTTACTGTAACCCTTGGAGCTTCATATTGACTATGAAACACAGAAATTGCATCGGGATTGAATATAGTAGGAAGAAGGCCGACATATGTACAGGGGGAAGATTGCTTCAAACAGTCTGTATATGTGCCGTTACTGAGAGGCCAGTATTAGATTGCGACGCACCACTGGGAGTTTACTGTAACCCTTGGAGCTTCATATTGACGATGAAACACAGAGATTGCATCGGGATTGAATATAGTAACCACAATGCAGACTTACGTCCAGGAGGAGCAATGCTTCATACAGTTGTATACGTGCCTTTCCTGAGATTCCAGTATTAGATTGCGACGCACCACTGGGTGTTTACTGTAACCCTTGGAGCTTCAAATTGAGTATGAAACACAGAAATTGCATCGGGATTGAATATAGTAGGCAGAAGATCGACTTACGTACAGGGGGAGGAATGCTTCAAACAGTCTGTATATGTGCCGTTACTCAGAGGCCAGTATTATATTGCGACGCACCACTGGGAGTTTACTGTAACCCTTGGAGCTTCATATTGAGTATGAAACACAGAAATTGCATCGGGATTGAATATAGTAGGCAGAAGATCGACTTACGTACAGGGGGAGGAATGCTTCAAACAGTCTGTATACGTGCCTTTCCTGAGAGGCCAGTATTGGACTGCGACGCACCACTGTGAGTTTACTGTAACCCTTGGAGCTTCATATTGACGATGAAACAAAGAAATTGCATCGGGATTGAATATAGTTGGCACAATGCCGACTTACGTCCAGGGGGAGCAATGCTTCAAACAGTCTGTATATGTGCCGTTACTGAGAGGCCAGTATTAAATTGCGACGCACCACTGGGAGTTTACTGTAACCCTTGGAGCTTCATATTGAGTATGAAACACAGAAATTGCATCGGGATTGAATATAGTAGGCAGAAGATCGACTTACGTACAGGGGGAGGAATGCTTCAAACAGTCTGTATGCGTGCCTTTCCTGAGAGGCCAGTATTAGACTGCGACGCACCACTGTGAGTTTACTGTAACCCTTGGAGCTTCATATTGACGATGAAACAAAGAAATTGCATCGGGATTGAATATAGTAGGCACAATGCCGACTTACGTCCAGGGGGAGTAATGCTTCAAACAGTCTGTATATGTGCCGTTACTGAGAGCCCAGTATTAGATTGCGACGCACCACTGGGAGTTTACTGTAACCCTTGGAGCTTCATATTGACTATGAAACACAGAAATTGCATCGGGATTGAATATAGTAGGCAGATAATTGACTTCCGTACAGGGGGAGGAATGCTTTAAACAGTCTGTATACGTGCCTTTCCTGAGACGCCAGTATTAGACTGCGACGCAACACTGGGAATTTACTGTAACCCTTGGAGCTTCATATTGACGATGAAACACAGAAATTGCATCGGTATTGAATATAGGAAGCACAATGCCGACTTTCGTTCAGGGGAAGCTATGCTTCAAACAGGCTGTATACGTGCCTTTCCTGAGAGGCCAGTATTACACTGCGACGCACCACTGGCAGTTTACTGTAACCCTTGGAGATTCATATTGACGATGAAACAGAGAAATTGCATCGGGATTGATAAAGTAGGCAGAAGGCCGACTTACGTACAGGGGGAGGAATGCTTCAAACAGTCTGTATATGTGCCGTTACTGTGAGGCCAGTAATAGATTGCGGTGCACCACTGGGAGTTTACTGTAACCCTAGGAGCTTCATATTGACGATGAAACAAAGAAATTGCATCGGGATTGAATATAGTTGGCACAATGCCGACTTACGTCCAGGGGGAGTAATGCTTCAAACAGTCTGTATATGTGCTGTTACTGAGAGGCCAGTATTAAATTGTGACGCACCACTGGGTGTTTAATGTAACACTTGGACCTTCATATTGACTATGAAACACAGAAATTGCATCGGGATTGAATATAGTAGGCACAATGCCGACTTACGTCCAGGGGGAGCACTGCTTCAAACAGTTTGTATACGTGCCTTTCCTGAGAGGCCAGTATTAGACTGCGACGCACCACTGGGAGTTTACTGTAACCCTTGGAGCTTCATATTGACGCTGAATTAAAGAAATTGCATCGGGATTGAATATAGTAGGCACAATGCCGACTTACGTCCAGGGGGAGCAATGCTTCAAACAGTCTGTATACGTGCCTTTCCTGAGAGGCCAGTATTAGACTGCAACGCACCACTGGGAGTTTACTGTAACCCTAGGAGCTTCATATTGACGATGAGACAAAGAAATTGCATCGGGATTGAATATAGTATGCAGAAGGTCGACTTACGTACAGGGGGAGGAATGCTTCAAACAGTCTGTATACGTGCCTTTCCTGAGAGGCCAGTATTAGACTGCGACACAACACTGGGTGTTTACTGTAACCCTTGAAGCTTCATATTGACTATGAAACACAGAAATTGCATAGGGATTGAATATAGTAGGCAAAAGGCCGACTTACGTCCAGGGGGAGGAATGCTTTAAACAGTCTGTATATGTGCCGTTACTCAGAGGCCAGTATTAGATTGCGACGCACCACTGGGTATTTACTGTAACCCTTGGAGCTTCATATTGACGATGAAACACAGAAATTGCATCGGGATTGAATATAGTAGGCACAATGCCGACTTACGTCCAGGGGGAGCAATGCTTCAAACAGGCTGTATACGTGCCTTTCCTGAGAGGCCAGTATTAGACTGCGACGCACCACTGGGAGTTTACTGTAACCCTTGGAGCTTCATATTGACGATGAAACAAAGAAATTGCATCGGGATTGAATATAGTAGCCACAATGCCGACTTACGTCCAGGGGGAGGAATGCTTCAAACAGTCTGTATATGTGCCGTTACTGAGAGGCCAGTATTAGATTGCGACGCAGCACTGGGAGTTTACTGTAACCCTTGGAGCTTCATATTGACTATGAAACACAGAAATTGCATCGGGATTGAATATAGTAGGCACAATGCCGCCTTACGTCCAGGGGGAGCAATGCTTTAAACAGTCTGTATACGTGCCTTTCCTGAGAGGGCAGTATTAGACTGTGATGCAACACTGGGAATTTACTGTAACCCTTGGAGCTTCATATTGACGATGAAACACAGAAATTGCATCGGGATTGAATATAGGAAGCACAATGCCGACTTTCGTTCAGGGGGAGCTATGCTTCAAACAGTCCATATACGTGCCTTTCCTGAGAGGCCAGTGTTAGATTGCGACGCACCACTGGGTGTTTACTGTGACCCTTGGAGCTTCATATTGACTATGAAACACAGAAATTGCATCGGGATTGAATATAGTAGGCACAATGCCGACTTACGTCCAGGGGGAGCAATGCTTCAAACAGTCTGTATACATGCCTTTCCTGAGAGGCCAGTATTAGACTGCGACACACCACTGGGAGTTTACTGTAAACCTTGGAGCTTCATATTGACGATTAAACAAAGAAATAGCATCGGGATTGAATATAGTAGGCAGAAGGTCGACTTACGTACAGGGGGAGGAATGCTTCAAACAGTCTGTATACGTGCCTTTCCTGAGAGGCCAGTATTAGACTGCGACACACCACTGGGAGTTTACTGTAACCCTTGGAGCTTCATATTGACGATGAAACAAAGAAATTGCATCGGGATTGAATTTAGTAGGCAGAAGGCCGACTTATGTCCAGGGGGAGCAATGCTTTAAACAGTCTGTATCTGTGCCGTTACTCAGAGGCCAGTATTAGATTGCGACGCACCACTAGGTATTTACTGTAACCCTTGGAGCTTCATATTGAGTATGAAACACAGAAATTGCATCGCGATTGAATATAGTAGGCACAATGCCGACTTACGACCAGGGGGAGCAATGCTTCAAACAGTCTGTATACGTGCCTTTCCTGAGAGGCCAGTATTAGACTGCGACGCACCACTGGGAATTTACTGTAACCCTTGGAACTTCATATTGACGATGAAACACAGACATTGCATCGGGATTGAATATAGGAAGCAAAATGCCGACTTTCGTTCAGGGGGAGCTATGCTTCAAACAGTCTGTATACGTGCCTTTCCTGAGAGGCCAGTATTAGATTGCGACGCACCACTGGGTGTTTACTGTAACCCTTGGAGCTTCATATTGACTATGAAACACAGAAATTGCATCGGGATTGAATATAGTAGGCAGAAGGCCGACATATGTACAGGGGGAAGATTGCTTCAAACAGTCTGTATATGTGCCGTTACTGAGAGGCCAGTATTAGATTGCGACGCACCACTGGGAGTTTACTGTAACCCTTGGAGCTTCATATTGACGATGAAACACAGAAATTGCATCGGGATTGAATATAGTAACCACAATGCAGACTTACGTCCAGGAGGAGCAATGCTTCATACAGTTGTATACGTGCCTTTCTTGAGATTCCAGTATTAGATTGCGACGCACCACTGGGTGTTTACTGTAACCCTTGGAGCTTCATATTGTCGATGAAAGACAGATATTGCATCGTTATTGAATATAGTAGGCACAATGCCGACTTACGTCCAGGGGGAGCAATGCTTCAAACAGTCTGTATACGTGCCTTTCCTGAGGGGCCAGTATTGGACTGCGACACACCACTGGGAGTTTACTGTAAACCTTGGAGCTTCATATTGACGATTAAACAAAGAAATTGCATCGGGATTGTATATAGTAGGCAGAAGGTCGACTTACGTACAGGGGGAGGAATGCTTCAAACAGTCTGTATATGTGCCTTTCCTGAGAGGCCAGTATTAGACTGCGACACACCACTGGGAGTTTACTGTAACCCTTGGAGCTTCATATTGACGATGAAACAAAGAAATCGCATCGGGATTGAATTTAGTAGGCAGAAGGCCGACTTATCTCCAGGGGGAGCAATGCTTTAAACATTCTGTATCTGTGCCGTTACTCAGAGGCCAGTATTAGATTGCGACGCACCACTAGGTATTTACTGTAACCCTTGGAGCTTCATATTGAGTATGAAACACAGAAATTGCATCGCGATTGAATATAGTAGGCACAATGCCGACTTACGACCAGGGGGAGCAATGCTTCAAACAGTCTGTATACGTGCCTTTCCTGAGAGGCCAGTATTAGACTGCGACGCACCACTGGGAATTTACTGTAACCCTTGGAACTTCATATTGACGATGAAACACAGACATTGCATCGGGATTGAATATAGGAAGCAAAATGCCGACTTTCGTTCAGGGGGAGCTATGCTTCAAACAGTCTGTATACGTGCCTTTCCTGAGAGGCCAGTATTAGATTGCGACGCACCACTGGGTGTTTACTGTAACCCTTGGAGCTTCATATTGACTATGAAACACAGAAATTGCATCGGGATTGAATATAGTAGGCAGAAGGCCGACATATGTGCAGGGGGAAGATTGCTTCAAACAGTCTGTATATGTGCCGTTACTGAGAGGCCAGTATTAGATTGCGACGCACCACTGGGATTTTACTGTAACCCTTGGAGCTTCATATTGACGATGAAACACAGAAATTGCATCGGGATTGAATATAGTAACCACAATGCAGACTTACGTCCAGGAGGAGCAATGCTTCATACAGTTGTATACGTGCCTTTCTTGAGATTCCAGTATTAGATTGCGACGCACCACTGGGTGTTTACTGTAACCCTTGGAGCTTCATATTGTCGATGAAACACAGATATTGCATCGTTATTGAATATAGTAGGCACAATGCCGACTTACGTCCAGCGGGAGCAATGCTTCAAACAGTCTGTATATGTGCCGTTACTGAGAGGCCAGTATTAGATTGCGACGCAGCACTGGGAGTTTACTGTAACCCTTGGAGCTTCATATTGAGTATGAAACACAGAAATTGCATCGGGATTGAATATAGTAGGCAGAAGATCGACTTACGTACAGGGGGAGGAATGCTTCAAACAGTCTGTATACGTGCCTTTCCTGAGAGGCCAGTGTTAGACTGCGACTCACCACTGTGAGTTTACTGTAACCCTTGGAGCTTCATATTGACGATGAAACAAAGAAATTGCATCGGGATTCAATATAGTAGGCACAATGCCGACTTACGTCCAGGGGGAGTAATGCTTCAAACAATCTGTATATGTGCCGTTACTGAGAGGCCAGTATTAGATTGCGACGTACCACTGGGAGTTTACTGTAACCCTTGGGGCTTCATGTTGACTATGAAACACAGAAATTGCATCGGGATTGAATATAGTAGGCAGAAGATCGACTTACGTACAGGGGGAGGAATGCTTCAAACAGTCTGTATACGTGCCTTTCCTGAGAAGCCATTATTAGACTGCGATGCAACACTGGGAATTTACTGTAAACCTTGGAGCTTCATATTGACGATGAAACACAGAAATTGCATCCGTATTGAATATAGGAAGCACAATGCCGCCTTTCGTTCAGGGGGAGCTATGCTTCAGACAGTCTGTATACGTGCCTTTCCTGAGAGGGCAGTATTAGACTGCGACGCACCACTGGGAGTTTACTGTAACCCTTGGAGCTTCATATTGACGATGAAACAGAGAAATTGCATCGGGATAGAATATAGTAGGCAGAAGGCCGACTTACGTACAGGGGGCGGAATGATTCAATCAGTCTGTATATGTGCCGTTACTGAGAGGCCAGTAATAGATTGCGACGCACCACTGGGAGTTTACTGTAACTCTTGGAGCTTCATATTGACGATTAAACACAGAAATTGCATCGGGATTGAATATAGGAAGCACAATGCCGACTTTCGTTCAGGGGGAGCTATGCTTCAAACAGTCTGTATACGTGCCTTTCCTGAAAGGCCAGTGTTAGATTGCGACGCACCACTAAGTGTTTACTGTGACCTTTGGAGCTTCATATTGACTATGAAACACAGAAATTGCATCGGAATTGAATATAGTAGGCACAATGCCGACTTACGCCCAGGGGGAGCAATGCTTCAAACAGTCTGTATACGTGCCTTTCCTGAGAGGCCAGTATTAGACTGCGACGCACCACTGGGAGTTTACTGTAACCCTTGGAGCTTCATATTGACGATGAAACAAAGAAATTGCATCGGGATTGAATATAGTAGTCAGAAGGTCGACTTACGTACAGGGGGAGGAATGCTTCAAACAGTCTGTATACGTGCCTCTCCTGAGAGGCCAGTATTAGACTGCGACGAACCACTGGGTATTTACTGTAACCCTTGGAACTTCATATTGACGATGAAACACAGAAATTGCATCGGGATTGAATATAGTAGGCAGAAGGCCGACTTACGTCCAGGGGGAGCAATGCTTTAAACAGTCTGTATATGTGCCGTTACTCAGAGACCAGTATTAGATTGCGACGCACCACTGGGTATTTACTGTAACCCTTGGAGCTTCATATTGAGTATGAAACACAGAAATTGCATCGGGATTGAATATAGTAGGCACAATGCCGACTTACGTCCAGGGGGAGCAATGCTTCAAACAGTCTGTATACGTGCCTCTCCTGAGAGGCCAGTATTAGACTGCGACGCACCACTGGGAATTTACTGTAACCCTTGGAACTTCATATTGACGATGAAACACAGACATTGCATCGGGATTGAATATAGAAGGCAAAATACCGACCTTCGTTCAGGGGGACCTATGCTTCAAACAGTCTGTATACGTGCCTTTCCTGAGAGGCCAGTATTAGATTGCGACGCACCACTGGGTGTTTATTGTAACTCTTGGAGCTTCATATTGACTATGAAACACAGAAATTGCATCGGGATTGAATATAGTAACCACAATGCAGACTTACGCCCAGGAGGAGCAATGCTTCATACAGTTGTATACGTGCCTTTCCTGAGATTCCAGTATTAGATTGCGACGCACCACTGGGTGTTTACTGTAACCCTTGGAGCTTCATATTGACGATGAAACACAGAAATTGCATCGGGATTGAATATAGTAGGCAGAAGGCCGACTTACGTCCATGGGGAGTAATGCTTCAAACAGTCTGTATATGTGCCGTTACTGAAATTCCAGTATTACATTGCGACGCACCACTGAGTGTTATTGTAACCCTTGGAGCTTCATATTGTCGATGAAACACAGAAATTGCATCGGGATTGAATATAGTAGGCACAATGCCGACTTACGTCCAGGGGGAGTAATGCTTCAAACAGTCTGTATATGTGCCGTTACTGAGAGGCCAGTATTAGAATGCGACGCAGCACTGGGAGTTTACTGTAACCCTTGGAGCTTCATATTGAGTATGAAACACAGAAATTGCATCGGGATTGAATACAGTAGGCAGAAGATCGACTTACTTACAGGGGGAGGAATGCTTTAAACAGTCTGTATACGTGCCATTCCTGAGAGGCCAGTATTAGACTGCGACGCAACACTGGGAATTTACTGTAACCCTTGGAGCTTCATATTGACGATGAAACACAGATATTGCATCGGTATTGAATATAGGAAGCACAATGCCGACTTTCGTTCAGGGGGAGCTATGCTTCAAACAGTCTGTATACGTGCCTTTCCTGAGAGCCCAGTATTAGACTGCGACGCACCACTGGGAGTTTACTGTAACCCTTGGAGTTTCATATTGACGATGAATCAGAGAAATTGCATCGGGATTGAATATAGTAGGCAGAAGGCCGACTTACGTACAGGGGGAGGAATGCTTCAAACAGTCTGTATATGTACCGTTACTGAGAGGCCAGTAATAGATTGCGACACATTACTGGGAGTTTACTGTAACCCTTGGAGATTCATAATGACGATTAAACACAGAAATTGCATCGGGATTGAATATAGTAGGCACAATGCAGACTTACGTCCAGGAGGAGCAATGCTTTATACAGTTGTGTACGTGCCTTTCCGGAGATTCCAGTATTACATTGCGACGCACCACTGTGTGTTTACTGTAACCCTTGGAGCTTCATATTGACGATGAAACACAGAAATTGCATCGGGATTAAATATAGTAGGCACAAAGCCGACTTACGTCCAGAGGGAGCAATGCTTCAAACAGTCTGTATACGTGCCTTTCCTGAGAGGCCAGTATTAGATTGCCACACACCACTGGGTGTTTACTGTAACCCTTGGAGCTTCATATTGACTATGAAACACAGAAATTGCATTGGGGTTTGAATATAGTAGGCAGAAGGCCGACATATGTACAGGGGGAGGAATGCTTCAAACAGCCTGTGTACGTACCATTCCTGAGAGGCCAGTATTAGATTGCGACGCACCACTGGGTGTTTAATGTAACACTTGGAGCTTCATATTGACTATGAAACACAAGAAATTGCATCGGGATTGAATATAGTAGGCACAATGCCGACTTACGTCCAGGGTGAGCAATGCTTCAAACAGTCTATATACGTGCCTTTCCTGAGAGACCAGTATTAGACTGTGACGCACCTCTGGGAGTTTACTGTAACCCTTGGAGCTTCATATTGACGATGAAACAAAGAAATTGCATCGGGATTGAATATAGTAGGCACAATGCCGACTTACGTCCTGGGTGAGTAATGCTTCAAACAGTCTGTATATGTGCCGATACTGAGAGGCCAGTATTAGATTGCGACGCACCACTGGGAGTTTACTGTAACCATTGGAGCTTCATATTGAGTATGAAACACAGAAATAGCATCGGGATTGAATATCGTAGGCAGAAGATCTTCTTACGTACAGGGGGAGGAATGCTTCAAACAGTCTGTATACGTGCCTTTCCTGAGAGACCAGTATTAGACTGCGACGCACCACTGGGAATTTACTGAAACCCTTGGAGATTCATATTGACGATGAAACACAGAAATTGCATCGGGATGGAATATAGGAAGCACAATGCCGACTTTCGTTCAGGGGGAGCTATGCTTCAAACAGTCTGTATACGTGCCTTTCCTGAGAGGCCAGTATTAGATTGCGTCGCACCACTGGGTGTTTACTGTAACCCTTGGAGCTTCATATTGACTGTGAAACACAGATATTGCATCGGGATTGAATATGGTAGGCACAATGCCTACTTACGTCCAGGGGGAGCAATGCTTCAAACAGTCTGTATACGAGCCTTTCCTGAGAGGCCAGTATTAGACTGCGACGCACCACTGGGAGTTGACTGTAACCCATGGAGCTTCATATTGACGATGTAACAAAGAAATTGCATCGGGATTGAATATAGTAGGCACAATGCCGACTTACGTCCAGGGGGTGTAATGCTTCAAACAGTCTGTATATGTGCCGTTACTGAGATGCCTGTATTTGACTGCGACGCACCACTGGGAATTTACTGTAACCCTTGGAGCTTCATATTGACGATGAAACACAGAAATTGCATCGGGATAGAATAAAGTAGGCACAATGCAGACTTACGTCCAGGAGAAACAATGCCTCATACAGTTGTGTACGTGCCTTTCCTGAGAATCCAGTATTAGATTGCGACGCACCAGTGGGTGTTTACTGTAACCCTTGGAGCTTCATATTGACGATGAAACACAGAAATTGCATCGGGATTGAATATAGTAGGCAGAAGGCCGACTTACGTCCAGGGGGAGGAATGCTTCAAACTGCCTGTATACGTGCCTTTCCTGAGAGGCCAGTATTAGATTTCGACGCAACACTGGGTGTTTAATGTAACATTGGAGCTTCATATTGACTATGAAACACAGAAATTGCATAGGGATTGAATATAGTAGGCACAATGCCGACTTACGTCCTGGGGGAGTAATGCTTCAAACAGTCTGTATATGTGCCGATACTGAGAGGCCGGTATTAGATTGCGACACACCACTGGGAGTTTACTGTAACCATTGGAGCTTCATATTGAGTATGAAACACAGAAATTGCATCGGGACTGAATATAGTAGGCAGATGATCGTCTTACGTACAGGGGGAGGAATGCTTCAAACAGTCTGTATACGTGCCTTTCCTGAGAGGCCAGTATTAGACTGCGACGCACCACTGGGTGTTTACTGTAACCCTTGGAGATTCATATTGACGATGAAACACAGAAATTGCATCGGGATGGAATATAGGAAGCACAATGCCGACTTTCGTTCAGGGGGAGCTATGCTTCAAACAGTCTGTATACGTGCCTTTCCTGAGAGGCCAGTATTAGATTGCGACGCACCACTGGGTGTTTACTGTAACCCTTGGAGCTTCATATTGACTATGTAACACAGAAATTGCATCGGGATTGAATATAGTAGGCACAATGCCGACTTACGTCCAGGGGGAGCAATGCTTCAAACAGTCTGTATACGTGCCTTTCCTGAGAGGCCAGTATTAGACTGCGACGCAACACTGGGAATTTACTGTAACCCTTGGAGCTTCATATTGACGATGAAACACAGAAATTGCATCGGGATTGAATATAGGAAGCACAATGCCGACTTACGTCCAGGGTGAGCAATGCTTCAAACGGTCTGTATACGTGCCTTTCCTGAGAGGCCAGTATTAGACTGCGACGCACCACTGGGAGTTTACTGTAACCCTTGTAGCTTCATATTGACGATGAAACAAAGAAATTGCATCGGGATTGAATATAGTAGGCAGAAGGCAGACTTACGTACAGGGGGAGGAATGCTTCAAACAGTCTGTATATGTGCCGTTACCGAGAGGAAAAGTAATTGTTTTCGACGCACCACTGGGAGATTACTGTAACCCTTGGAGCTTCATATTGACGAAGAAACACAGAAATTGCAGCGGGATAGAATATAGTAGGCCCAATGCAGACTTACGTCCAGGAGGAACAATGCTTCATACAGTTGTGTACGTGCCTTTCCTGAGAATCCAGTATTAGATTGCGACGCACCAGTGGGTGTTTACTGTAACCCTTGGAGCTTCATATTGACGATGAAACACAGAAATTGCATCGGGATTGAATATAGTAGGCAGAAGGCCGACGTACGTCCAGGGGGAGGTATGCTTCAAACAGTCTGTATACGTGCCTTTCCTGAGAGGCCAGTATTAGATTGCGACGCACCACTGGGTGTTTACTGTAACACCTGGAGCTTCATATTGACTATGAAACACAGAAATTGCATGGGGATCGAATATAGTAGGCACAATGGCGACTTACGTCCACGGGTAGCAATGCTTCAAACAGTCTGTATACGTGCCTTTCCTGAGAGGCCAGTATTAGCCTGCGAAGCACCACTGGGAGTTTACTGCAACCCTTGGAGCTTCATATTGACGATGAAACAAAGAAATTGCATCGGGATTGAATATAGTAGGCACAATGCCGACTTACGTCCAGGGGGAGTAATGCTTCAAACAGTGTGTATATGTGCCATTACCGAGAGGCCAGTATTTGATTGCGACGAACCACTGGGCGTTTACTGTAACCCTTGGAGCTTCATATTGACGATGAAACACAGAAATTGCATCGGGATTGAATATAGTAGGCACAATGCCGACTTACGTCCAGGGGGAGCAATGCTTCACACAGTTGTATACGTGCCTATCCTGAGATTCCAGTATTAGATTGCGGCGCACCACTGGGTGTTTACTGTAACCCATGGAGCTTCATATATACGATGAAACACAGAAATTGCATTGGAATTGAATATAGTAGGCACAATGCCGACTTTCGTTCAGGGGGAGTAATGCTTCAAACAGTCTGTATACGTGCCTTTCCTGAGAGGCAAGTATTAGATTGCGACGCACCACTGGGTGTTTACTGTAACCCTTGGAGCTTCATATTGACGATGAAACACAGAAATTGCATCGGGATTGAATATAGTAGGCGCAATGCCGGCTTACGTCCAGGGGGAGCAATGCTTCCTACAGTTGTATACGTGCCTTTCCTGAGATTCCAGGATTAGATTGCGACTCACCACAGGGTGTTTACTGTATCCCATGGAGATTCATATTGACGATGAAAAACAGAATTTGCATCGGGATTGAATATAGTAGGCACATTGCCAACTTTCGTTCAGGGGAAGCAGTGCTTCAACCGGTCTGTATACGTGCCTTTCCTGAGAGGCCAGTATTTAATTGCGACGCACCAATGGGTGCTTAATGTAACCATTGGAGCTTCATATTGACGATGAAACACAGAAATTTCATCGGGATTGAATATAGTAGGCACAATGCCGACTTACGTCCAGGGGTAGCATTGCTTCATACAGTTGTATACGTGCCTTTCCTGAGATTCCAGTATTATTTTGCGACGCACCACAGGGTGTTTACTGTAACCCATGAAGCTTCATTTTGACGATGAAACACATAAATTGCATCGGGATTGAATATAGTAGCCACAATGCCGACTTACGTCCAGGGGGAGCAATGCTTCAAACAGTCTGTATACGTGCCTTTCCTGAGAGGCCAGTATTTGATTTCGACGCACCACTGGGTGTTTACTGTAACCCTTGGAGCTTCATATTGACGATGAAACACAGAAATTACATCGGGATTGATTATAGTAGGCACAATGCCGACTTACGTCCAGGGGGAGCAATCCTTCAAACAGTCTGTATACGTGCCTTTGCTGAGAGGCCAGTATTAGATTTCGACGCACGACTGGGTGTTTAATGTAACACCTGGAGCTTCATATTCACTATGAAACACAGAAATTGCATAGGGATTGAATATAGTAGGCACAATACCGACTTACGTCCAGGGGTAGCAATGCTTCAAACAGTCTGTATACGTGCCTTTCCTGAGAGGCCAGTATTAGCCTGCGAAGCACCACTGGGAGTTTACTGCAACCCTTGGAGCTTCATATTGACGATGAAACAAAGAAATTGCATCGGGATTGAATATAGTAGGCACAATGCCGACTTACGTCCAGGGGGAGTAATGCTTCAAACAGTGTGTATATGTGCCATTACCGAGAGGCCAGTATTTGATTGCGACGAACCACTGGGCGTTTACTGTAACCCTTTGAGCTTCATATTGACGATGAAACACAGAAATTGCATCGGGATTGAATATAGTAGGCGCAATGCCGGCTTACGTCCAGGGGGAGCAATGCTTCATACAGTTGTATACGTGCCTTTCCTGAGATTCCAGGAATAGATTGCGACTCACCACAGGGTGTTTACTGTAACCCATGGAGCTTCATATTGACGATGAAACACAGAATTTGCATCGGGATTGAATATAGTAGGCACAATGCCGACTTTCGTTCAGGGGAAGCAATGCTACAACCGGTCTGTATACGTGCCTTTCCTGAGAGGCCAGTATTTAATTGCGACGCACCACTGGGTGCTTACTGTATCCATTGGAGCTTCATATTGACGATGAAACACAGAAATTTCATCGGGATTGAATATAGTAGGCACAATGCCGACTTACGTCCAGGGGTAGCAATGCTTCATACAGTTGTATACGTGCCTTTCCTGAGATTCCAGTATTATTTTGCGACGCACCACAGGGTGTTTACTGTAACCCATGGAGCTTCATATATACGATGAAACACAGAAATTGCATTGGGATTGAATATAGTAGGCACAATGCCGACTTTCGTTCAGGAAGAGTAATGCTTCAAACAGTCTGTATACGTGTCTTTCCTGAGAGGCCAGTATTAGACTGCGACGCACCACTGGGAGTTTACTGTAACACATGGAGCTTCATATTGTCGATGAAACACAGAAATTGCATCGGGATTGAATAAAGTAGGCACAATGCCGACTTTCGTTCAGGGGAAGCAATGCTTCGAACGGTCTGTATACGTGCCTTCTCTGAGAGGCCAGTATTAGATTGCGACGCACCACTGGCTGTTTACTGTAACCATTGGAGCTTCATATTGACGATGAAACACAGAAATTGCATCGGGACTGAATATAGTAGGCACAATGCCGACTTACGACCAGGGGGAGCAATGCTTCATACAGTTGTATACGTGCCTAACCTGTGATTCCAGTATTATTTTGCGACGCACCACTGGGTGTTTACTGTAACCCTTGGAGCTTCATATTCTTCATACAGTTGTATACGTGCCTAATCTAAGATTCCAGTATTATTTTGCGACGCACCACTGGGTGTTTACTGTAACCCTTGGAGCTTCATATTGACGATGAAACACAGAAATTGCATCGGGATTGAATATAGTAGGCACAATGCCGACTTACGTCCAGGGGGAGCAATGCTTCATACAGTTGTATACGTGCCTAACCTGAGCTTCCAGTATTATTTTGCGACGCACCACTGGGTGTTTACTGTAACCCTTGGAGCTTCATATTGACGATGAAACACAGAAATTGCATCGAGATTGAATATAGTTGGCACAATGCCGACTTACGTCCAGGGGGAGTAATGCTTCAAACAGTCTGTATATGTGCCGTTACTGAGAGGCCAGTATTAGATTGCGACGCACCACTGGGAGTTTACTGTAACCCTTGGAGCTTCATATTGACGATGAAACACAGAAATTGCTTCGGGATAGAATATAGTAGGTACAATGCCGACTTACGTCCAGGGGGAGCAATGCTTCAAACAGTCTGTATACGTGCCTTTCCTGAGAGGCAAGTATTAGATTGCGCCGCAGAACTGGCTGTTTACTGTAACCCTTGGAGCTTCATATTGACGATGAAACACAGAAATTGCATCGGGATAAATTATAGTTGGCACAATGCCGACTTTCGTTCAGGGGGAGCAATGCTTCAAACAGTCTGTATACGTGCCTTTCCTGAGAGGCCAGTATTAGATTGCGACGCACCACTGGGTGTTTGCTGTAACCCTTGGAGCTTCATATTGACGATGAAACACAGAAATTGCATCGGGATTGAATATAGTAACCCACAATGCCGACTTACGTCCAGGGGGAACAATGCTTCATACAGTTGTATACGTGCCTTTCCTGAGATTCCAGTATTAGATTGCGACGCACCACTGGGTGTTTACTGTAACCCTTGGAGCTTCATATTGACGATGAAACACAGAAATTTCATCGAGATTGAATATAGTTGGCACAATGCCGACCTACGTCCAGGGGGAGTAATGCTTCAAACATTCTGTATATGTGCCGTTATTGAGAGGCCAGTATTAGATTGCGACGCACCACTGGGTGTTTACTGTAACCCTTGGAGCTTCATATTGACGATGAAACACAGAAATTGCATCGGGACTGAATATAGTAGGCACAATGCCGGCTTACGTCCAGGGGAAGCAATGCTTCAAACGGTCGGTATACGTGCCTTTCCTGAGAGGCCAGTATTTAATTGCGACGCACCACTGGGTGCTTACTGTAACCATTGGAGCTTCATATTGACGACGAAACACAGAAATTGCATCGGGATTGAATATAGTAGGCACAATGCCGACTTACGTCCAGGGGTAGCAATGCTTCATACAGTTGTATACGTGCCTTTCCTGAGATTCCAGTATTATTTTGCGACGCACCACTGGGTGTTTACTGTAACCCATGGAGCTTCATATTGACGATGAAACACAGAAATTGCATCGGGATTGAATATAGTAGGCACAATGTCGACTTTCGTTCAGGGGGAGCAATGCTTCAAACAGTCTGTATACGTGCCTTTCCTGAGAGGCCAGTATTTGATTTCGACGCACCACTGGGTGTTTACTGTAACCCATGGAGCTTCATATTGACGATGAAACACAGAAATTGCATCGGGATTGATTATAGTAGGCACAATGCCGACTTACGTCCAGGGGGAGCAATGCTTCATATAGTTGTATACGTGCCTTACCTGGGATTCCAGTATTAGATTGCGACGCACCACTGAGTGTTTACTGTAAGCCATGGAGCTTCATATTGACGATGAAACACAGAAATTGCATAGGGATTGAATAAAGTAGGCACAATGCCGACTTTCGTTCAGGGGAAGCAATGCTTCGAACGGTCTGTATACGTGCCTTTCCTGAGAGGCCAGTATTCGATAGCGACGCACCACTGGGTGTTTACTGTAACCATTGGAGCGTCATATTGACGATGAAACACAGAAATTGCATCGGGATTGAATATAGTAGTCACAATGCCGACTTACGTCCAGGGGGAGCAATGCTTCATACAGTTGTATACGTGCCTTCCCTGAGATTCCAGTATTAGATTGCGACGCACCACTGGGTGTTTACTGTAACCATTGGAGCTTCATATTGACGATGAAACACAGAAATTGCATCGGGATTAAATATAGTAGGCACAATGCCGACTTACGTCCAGGGGGAGCTATGCTTCATACAGTTGTATACGTGCCTTACCTGAGATTCCAGTATAATTTACGATGCACCACTTGGTGTTTACTGTAACACATGGAGCTTCATATTGACGATGAAACACAGAAATTGCATCGGGATTGAATATAGTAGGCACAATGCCGACTTTCGTTCAGGGGGAGAAATGCTTCAAACAGTCTGTATACGTGCCTTTCCTGAGGAGCCAGTAGTTGATTGCGACGCACCACTGGGTGTTTACTGTAACTCTAGGAGCTTCATATTGACGATGAAACACAGAAATTGCATCGGGATTGAATATAGTAGGCACATTGCAGACTTACGTCCAGGGGGATTAATGCTTAAAACAGTCTGTATATATACCGTTACTGAGAGGCTAGTATTAGATTGCGTCGCGCCACTGGGTGTTTACTGTAACCCTTGGAGCTTCATATTGACGATGAAACACAGAAATTGCATCGGGATTGAATATAGTAGGCACAATGCCGACTTACGTCCAAGGAGAGCAATGCTTCATACAGTTGTATACGTGCCTTTCCTGAGATTCCAGTATTAGATTGCGACGCACCACTGGGTGTCTACTGTAACCCATTGAGCTTCACATATACGATGAAACACAGAAATTGCAGTGGGATTGAATATAGTAGGCACAATGCCGACTTTCGTTCAGGGGGAGTAATGCTTTAAACAGTCTGTATACGTGCCTTTCCTGAGAGGCCAGTATTAGATTTCGACGCACCACTGGTTGTTTACTGTAACCCTTGGAGATTCATATTGACGATGAAACACAGATATTGCATCGGGATTGAATATAGTAGGCACAATGCTGACTTACGTCCAGGGGGAGCAATGCTTCATACAGTTGTATACGTGCCTTTCCTGAGATTCCAGTATTAGATTACGACGCACCACTGGGTGTTTACTGTAACCCATGGAGCTTCATATTGACGATGAAACACAGAAATGGCATCGGGATTGAATAAAGTAGGCACAATGCCGACTTTCGTTCAGCGGAAGCAATGCTTCGAACGGTCTGTATACGTACCTTTCCTGAGAGGCCAGTATTAGATTGCGAGGCACCACTGGGTGTTTACTGTAACCATTGGAGCTTCATATTGACGATGAAACACAGAAATTGCATCGGGATTGAATATAGTAGGCACAATGCCGACTTACGTCCAGGGGGAGCAATGCTTCATACAGTTGAATACGTGCCTAACCTGAGATTCCAGTATTATTTAGCGACGCACCACTGGGTGTTTACTGTAACCCATGGAGCTTCATATTGACGATGAAACACAGAAATTGCATCGGGATTGAATATAGTAGGCACAATGCCGACTTTCGTTCAGGGGGAGGAATGCTTCAAACAGTCAGTATACGTGCCTTTCCTGAGAGGCCAGTATTAGATTGCGACGCACCACTGGGTGTTTACTGTAACCCTTCGAGCTTCATATTGACGATGAAACACAGAAATTTTATCGGGATTGAATATAGTAACCCACAATGCCGACTTACGTCCAGGCGGTGTAATGCCTCATACAGTTGTATACGTGCCTTTCCTGAGATTCCAGTATTAGATTGCGACGCACCACTGGGTGTTTACTGTAAGCCTTGGAGCTTCATATTGACGATGAAACACAGAAATAGCATCGGGATTGAATATAGTAGGCACAATGCCGACTTACGTCTAGGGGGAGCAATGCTTCATACTGTTGTATACGTGCCTTTCCTGAGATTCCAGTATTAGATTGCGACGCACCACTGGGTGTTTACTGTAAACCTTGGAGCTTCATATTGATTATGAAACACAGAAATTGCGTCGGGATTGCATGTAGTCGGCAGAAGGCCGTCTTACGTCCAGGGGGAGGAATGCTTCAAACATTCTGTATATGTGCGGTTACAGAGAGGCCAGTATTAGATTGCGACGCACCACT
This sequence comes from Schistocerca cancellata, assembly GCF_023864275.1. Taxonomy (NCBI): domain Eukaryota; kingdom Metazoa; phylum Arthropoda; class Insecta; order Orthoptera; family Acrididae; genus Schistocerca; species Schistocerca cancellata. Next base: position 466,573,788 of record NC_064634.1, on the reverse strand, counting down.
GGGTCTTTACTGTAACCCTTGGAGCTTCATATTGACGATGAAACACAGTAATTGCAATGGGATTGAATATAGTAGGCACAATGCCGACTTACGCCCAGGGGGAGCAATGCTACAAACAGTCTGTATACGTGCCTTTTCTGAGAGGCCAGTATTAGACTGCGACGCACCACTGGGAGTTTACTGTAACCCTTGGAGCTTCATATTGACGATGAAACACAGAAATTGCAATGGGATTGAATATAGTAGGCACAATACCGACTTACGCCCAGGGGGAGCAATGCTTCAAACTGTCTGTAAACGTGCCTTTTCTGAGAGGCCAGTATTAGACTGCGACGCACCACTGGGAGATTACTGTTACCCTTGGAGCTTCATATTGACGTTGAAACATAAAAATTGCATCGGGACTGAATATAGTAGGCACAATGCCGACTTACGTCCAGGGGGAGCAATGCTTCAAACAGTCTGTATACTTGCCTTTCCTGAGAGGCCAGTATTAGATTGCGACGCACCACTGGGTGTTTACCGTAACCCTTGGAGCTTCATATTGACTATGAAACACAGAAATTGCATCGGGATTGAATATAGTGGGCAGAAGGCCGACTTACGTCCAGGGGGAGCAATGCTTCAACAGTCTGTATATGTGCCGTTACTGAGAGGCCAGTATTAGATTGCGACGCACCACTGGGTGTTTTTATTGTAACCCTTGGAGCTTCATATTGACGATGAAACACAGAAATTGCATCGGGATCGAATATAGGAGGCACAATGCCGACTTACGTCCAGGGGGAGCAATTCTTCAAACAGTCTGTATACGTGCCTTTCCTGAGAGGCCAGTACTAGATTGCGACGCACCACCGTGTGTTTACTGTAACCCTTGGAGCTCCATATTGACTATGAAACCCAGAAATTGCATCGGGATAGAATATAGTAGGCAGAAGGCCGACTTACGTCCAGGGGGAGGAATGCTTCAAACAGTCTGTATATGTGTCGTTAGTGAGAGGCCAGTATTAGATTGCGACACACCACTGGGTGTTTACTGTAACCCTTGGAGCTTCATATTGACTATGAAATACAGAAAGTACATCGGGATTGAATATAGTAGGCAGAAGGCCGACTTACGTACAGGGGGAGGAATGCTTCAAAAAGTCTGTATACGTGCCTTTCCGGAGAGACCAGTATTAGATTGCGACACACCACTGGGTATTTACTGTAACCCTTGGAGCTTCATATTGACGATGAAACACAGAAATTGAATCGGGATTGAATATAGTAGGCAGAAGGCCGACTTACGTCCAGGGGGAGGAATGCTTCAAACAGTCTGTATATGTGCCGTTACTGAGAGGCCAGTATTAGATTGCGACGCACCACTGGGTGTTTACTGTAACCCTTGGAGCGTCATATAGACTATGAAACACAGAAATTGTATTGGGATTGAATATAGTAGGCAGAAGGCCGTCTTACGTCCAGGGGGAGGAATGCTTCAAACAGTCTGTATACTTGCCTTTCCTGAGAGACCAGTATTACATTGCGACGCACCACTGTGTGTTTACTGTAACCCTTGGAGCTTCATATTGACGATGAATCACAGAAATTGCATCGGGATTGAATATAGTAGGCAGAAGGCCGACTTACGTCCAGGGGGAGCTATGCTTCAAACAGTCTGTATACTTGCCTTTCCTGAGAGGCCAGTATTAGATTGCGACGCACCACTGTGGGTTTACTGTAACCCTTGGAGCTTCATATTGACTATGAAACACAGAAATTGCATCGGGATTGAATATAGTAGGCAGAAGGCCGACTTACGTCCAGGGGGAGGAATGCTTCAAACAGTCTGTATATGTGCCGTTACTGAGAGGCCAGTATTAGATTGCGACGCACCACTGGGTGTTTACTGTAACCCTTGGAGCTTCATATTTACTATGAAACACAGAAATTGCATCGGGATTGAAGATAGTGGGCAGAAGGCCGACTTACGTCCAGGGGGAGCAATGCTTCAACAGTCTGTATATGTGCCGTTACTGAGAGGCCACTATTAGATTGCGACGCACCACTGGGTGTTTTTATTGTAACCCTTGGAGCTTCATATTGACGATGAAACACAGAAATTGCATCGGGATAGAATATAGTAGGCAGAAGGCGGACTTACGTCCAGGGGGAGCAATGCTTCAAACAGTCTGTATTCTTGCCTTTCCTGAGAGGCCAGTATTATTTTGCGACGTACCACTGGGAGTTTACTGTAACCCTTGGAGCTCCATATTGACCATGAAACACAGAAATTGCATCGGGATTGAATATAGTAGGCAGAAGGCCGACTTACGTCCAGGGGGAGCAATGCTTCAAACAGTCTGTATACTTGCCTTTCCTGAGAGGCCAGTATTAGATTGCGACGCACCACTGGGTGTTTACTGTAACCCTTGGAGCTTCATATTGACTATGAAATTAGAAATTGCATCGGGATTGAATATGGTAGGCAGAAGGCCGACTTACGTCCAGGGGGAGGAATGCTTCAAACAGTCTGTATATGTGCCGTTACTGAGAGGCCAGTATTAGATTGCGACGCACCACTGGGTGTCTACTGTAACCCTTGGAGCTTCATATTGACTTTGAAACACAGAAATTGCATCGGGACTAAATATAGTGGGCAGAAGGCCGACTTACGTCCAGGGGGAGGAATGCTTCAAACAGTCTGTATATGTGCCGTTACTGAGTGGCCAGTATTAGATTGCGACGCACCACTGGGTGTTTACAGTAACCCTTGGAGCTTCATATTGACTATGAAACACAGAAATTGCATCGGGATTGAATATAGTAGGCAGAAGGCCGACTTACGTACAGGGGGAGGAATGCTTCAAACAGTCTGTATACGTGCCTTTCCTGAGAGGCCATTATTAGATTGCGACACACCACTGGGTGTTTACTGAAACCCTTGGAGCTTCATATTGACGATGAAACACAGAAATTGTATCGGGATTGAATATAGTAGGCAGAAGGCCGTCTTACGTACAAGGGGAGAATGCTTCAAACAGTCAGTATATGTGCCGTTACTGAGAGGTCAGAATTAGATTGCGACGCACCACTGTGTGTTTACTGTAACCCTTGGAGCTTCATATTGACCATGAAACACAGAAATTGCATCGGGATTGAATATAGTAGGCCGGAGGCAGACTTACGTACAGGGGGAGGAATGCTTCAAACAACATGTATATGTGCCGTTACTGAGAGGCCAGTATTGGATTGCGACGCACCACTGGGAGTTTACTGTAACCCTTGGAGCTTCATATTGACGATGAAACACAGAAATTGCATTGGGATTGAATATAGTAGGCACAATGCAGACTTACGTCCAGGGGGAGCAATGCTTCATACAGTTGTATACGTGCCTTTCCTGAGATTCCAGTATTAGATTGCGACGCACAACTGTGTGTTTACTGTAACCCTTGGAGCTTCATATTGACGATGAAACACAGAGATTGCATCGGGATTGAATATAGAAGGCATAAGGCTGACTTACGTACAGGGGGAGGAATGTTTCAAACAGTCTGTATATGTGCCGTTACTGAGTCGCCAGTATTAGATTGCGACGCACCACTGGGAGTTTACTGTAACCATTGTTGCTTCATATTGACGATAAAACACAGAAATTGCATCGGGATTGAATATAGTAGGCACAATGCAGACTTACGTCCAGGGGGAACAATGCTTCATACAGTTGTATACGTGCCTTTCCTGAGTTTCCAGTATTAGATTGCGACGCACCACTGAGTGTTTACTGTAACCCCTGGAGCTTCATATTGACGATGAAACACAGAAATTGCATCGGGATTGAATATAGTAGGCAGAAGGCCGACTTACGTCTAGGGGGAGGTATGCTTCAAACAGTCTGTATATGTGCCTTTCATGAGAGGCCAGTATTAGACTGCGACGCACCACTGGTAGTTTACTGTAACCCTTGGAGCTTCATATTGACGATGAAACACAGAAATTGCATCGGGATTGAATATAGTAGGCACAATGCCGACTTACGTCCAAGGAGAGCAATGCTTCATACAGTTGTATACGTGCCTTTCCTGAGATTCCAGTATTAGATTGCGACGCACCACTGGGTGTCTACTGTAACCCATTGAGCTTCACATATACGATGAAACACAGAAATTGCAGTGGGATTGAATATAGTAGGCACAATGCCGACTTTCGTTCAGGGGGAGTAATGCTTTAAACAGTCTGTATACGTGCCTTTCCTGAGAGGCCAGTATTAGATTTCGACGCACCACTGGTTGTTTACTGTAACCCTTGGAGATTCATATTGACGATGAAACACAGATATTGCATCGGGATTGAATATAGTAGGCACAATGCTGACTTACGTCCAGGGGGAGCAATGCTTCATACAGTTGTATACGTGCCTTTCCTGAGATTCCAGTATTAGATTGCGACGCACCACTGGGTGTTTACTGTAACCCATGGAGCTTCATATTGACGATGAAACACAGAAATGGCATCGGGATTGAATAAAGTAGGCACAATGCCGACTTTCGTTCAGCGGAAGCAATGCTTCGAACGGTCTGTATACGTACCTTTCCTGAGAGGCCAGTATTAGATTGCGAGGCACCACTGGGTGTTTACTGTAACCATTGGAGCTTCATATTGACGATGAAACACAGAAATTGCATCGGGATTGAATATAGTAGGCACAATGCCGACTTACGTCCAGGGGGAGCAATGCTTCATACAGTTGAATACGTGCCTAACCTGAGATTCCAGTATTATTTAGCGACGCACCACTGGGTGTTTACTGTAACCCATGGAGCTTCATATTGACGATGAAACACAGAAATTGCATCGGGATTGAATATAGTAGGCACAATGCCGACTTTCGTTCAGGGGGAGGAATGCTTCAAACAGTCAGTATACGTGCCTTTCCTGAGAGGCCAGTATTAGATTGCGACGCACCACTGGGTGTTTACTGTAACCCTTCGAGCTTCATATTGACGATGAAACACAGAAATTTTATCGGGATTGAATATAGTAACCCACAATGCCGACTTACGTCCAGGCGGTGTAATGCCTCATACAGTTGTATACGTGCCTTTCCTGAGATTCCAGTATTAGATTGCGACGCACCACTGGGTGTTTACTGTAAGCCTTGGAGCTTCATATTGACGATGAAACACAGAAATAGCATCGGGATTGAATATAGTAGGCACAATGCCGACTTACGTCTAGGGGGAGCAATGCTTCATACTGTTGTATACGTGCCTTTCCTGAGATTCCAGTATTAGATTGCGACGCACCACTGGGTGTTTACTGTAAACCTTGGAGCTTCATATTGATTATGAAACACAGAAATTGCGTCGGGATTGCATGTAGTCGGCAGAAGGCCGTCTTACGTCCAGGGGGAGGAATGCTTCAAACATTCTGTATATGTGCGGTTACAGAGAGGCCAGTATTAGATTGCGACGCACCACTGGGTCTTTACTGTAACCCTTGGAGCTTCATATTGACGATGAAACACAGTAATTGCAATGGGATTGAATATAGTAGGCACAATGCCGACTTACGCCCAGGGGGAGCAATGCTACAAACAGTCTGTATACGTGCCTTTTCTGAGAGGCCAGTATTAGACTGCGACGCACCACTGGGAGTTTACTGTAACCCTTGGAGCTTCATATTGACGATGAAACACAGAAATTGCAATGGGATTGAATATAGTAGGCACAATACCGACTTACGCCCAGGGGGAGCAATGCTTCAAACTGTCTGTAAACGTGCCTTTTCTGAGAGGCCAGTATTAGACTGCGACGCACCACTGGGAGATTACTGTTACCCTTGGAGCTTCATATTGACGTTGAAACATAAAAATTGCATCGGGACTGAATATAGTAGGCACAATGCCGACTTACGTCCAGGGGGAGCAATGCTTCAAACAGTCTGTATACTTGCCTTTCCTGAGAGGCCAGTATTAGATTGCGACGCACCACTGGGTGTTTACCGTAACCCTTGGAGCTTCATATTGACTATGAAACACAGAAATTGCATCGGGATTGAATATAGTGGGCAGAAGGCCGACTTACGTCCAGGGGGAGCAATGCTTCAACAGTCTGTATATGTGCCGTTACTGAGAGGCCAGTATTAGATTGCGACGCACCACTGGGTGTTTTTATTGTAACCCTTGGAGCTTCATATTGACGATGAAACACAGAAATTGCATCGGGATCGAATATAGGAGGCACAATGCCGACTTACGTCCAGGGGGAGCAATTCTTCAAACAGTCTGTATACGTGCCTTTCCTGAGAGGCCAGTACTAGATTGCGACGCACCACCGTGTGTTTACTGTAACCCTTGGAGCTCCATATTGACTATGAAACCCAGAAATTGCATCGGGATAGAATATAGTAGGCAGAAGGCCGACTTACGTCCAGGGGGAGGAATGCTTCAAACAGTCTGTATATGTGTCGTTAGTGAGAGGCCAGTATTAGATTGCGACACACCACTGGGTGTTTACTGTAACCCTTGGAGCTTCATATTGACTATGAAATACAGAAAGTACATCGGGATTGAATATAGTAGGCAGAAGGCCGACTTACGTACAGGGGGAGGAATGCTTCAAAAAGTCTGTATACGTGCCTTTCCGGAGAGACCAGTATTAGATTGCGACACACCACTGGGTATTTACTGTAACCCTTGGAGCTTCATATTGACGATGAAACACAGAAATTGAATCGGGATTGAATATAGTAGGCAGAAGGCCGACTTACGTCCAGGGGGAGGAATGCTTCAAACAGTCTGTATATGTGCCGTTACTGAGAGGCCAGTATTAGATTGCGACGCACCACTGGGTGTTTACTGTAACCCTTGGAGCGTCATATAGACTATGAAACACAGAAATTGTATTGGGATTGAATATAGTAGGCAGAAGGCCGTCTTACGTCCAGGGGGAGGAATGCTTCAAACAGTCTGTATACTTGCCTTTCCTGAGAGACCAGTATTACATTGCGACGCACCACTGTGTGTTTACTGTAACCCTTGGAGCTTCATATTGACGATGAATCACAGAAATTGCATCGGGATTGAATATAGTAGGCAGAAGGCCGACTTACGTCCAGGGGGAGCTATGCTTCAAACAGTCTGTATACTTGCCTTTCCTGAGAGGCCAGTATTAGATTGCGACGCACCACTGTGGGTTTACTGTAACCCTTGGAGCTTCATATTGACTATGAAACACAGAAATTGCATCGGGATTGAATATAGTAGGCAGAAGGCCGACTTACGTCCAGGGGGAGGAATGCTTCAAACAGTCTGTATATGTGCCGTTACTGAGAGGCCAGTATTAGATTGCGACGCACCACTGGGTGTTTACTGTAACCCTTGGAGCTTCATATTTACTATGAAACACAGAAATTGCATCGGGATTGAAGATAGTGGGCAGAAGGCCGACTTACGTCCAGGGGGAGCAATGCTTCAACAGTCTGTATATGTGCCGTTACTGAGAGGCCACTATTAGATTGCGACGCACCACTGGGTGTTTTTATTGTAACCCTTGGAGCTTCATATTGACGATGAAACACAGAAATTGCATCGGGATAGAATATAGTAGGCAGAAGGCGGACTTACGTCCAGGGGGAGCAATGCTTCAAACAGTCTGTATTCTTGCCTTTCCTGAGAGGCCAGTATTATTTTGCGACGTACCACTGGGAGTTTACTGTAACCCTTGGAGCTCCATATTGACCATGAAACACAGAAATTGCATCGGGATTGAATATAGTAGGCAGAAGGCCGACTTACGTCCAGGGGGAGCAATGCTTCAAACAGTCTGTATACTTGCCTTTCCTGAGAGGCCAGTATTAGATTGCGACGCACCACTGGGTGTTTACTGTAACCCTTGGAGCTTCATATTGACTATGAAATTAGAAATTGCATCGGGATTGAATATGGTAGGCAGAAGGCCGACTTACGTCCAGGGGGAGGAATGCTTCAAACAGTCTGTATATGTGCCGTTACTGAGAGGCCAGTATTAGATTGCGACGCACCACTGGGTGTCTACTGTAACCCTTGGAGCTTCATATTGACTTTGAAACACAGAAATTGCATCGGGACTAAATATAGTGGGCAGAAGGCCGACTTACGTCCAGGGGGAGGAATGCTTCAAACAGTCTGTATATGTGCCGTTACTGAGTGGCCAGTATTAGATTGCGACGCACCACTGGGTGTTTACAGTAACCCTTGGAGCTTCATATTGACGATGAAACACAGAAATTGCATTGGGATTGAATATAGTAGGCACAATGCAGACTTACGTCCAGGGGGAGCAATGCTTCATACAGTTGTATACGTGCCTTTCCTGAGATTCCAGTATTAGATTGCGACGCACAACTGTGTGTTTACTGTAACCCTTGGAGCTTCATATTGACGATGAAACACAGAGATTGCATCGGGATTGAATATAGAAGGCATAAGGCTGACTTACGTACAGGGGGAGGAATGTTTCAAACAGTCTGTATATGTGCCGTTACTGAGTCGCCAGTATTAGATTGCGACGCACCACTGGGAGTTTACTGTAACCATTGTTGCTTCATATTGACGATAAAACACAGAAATTGCATCGGGATTGAATATAGTAGGCACAATGCAGACTTACGTCCAGGGGGAACAATGCTTCATACAGTTGTATACGTGCCTTTCCTGAGTTTCCAGTATTAGATTGCGACGCACCACTGAGTGTTTACTGTAACCCCTGGAGCTTCATATTGACGATGAAACACAGAAATTGCATCGGGATTGAATATAGTAGGCAGAAGGCCGACTTACGTCTAGGGGGAGGTATGCTTCAAACAGTCTGTATATGTGCCTTTCATGAGAGGCCAGTATTAGACTGCGACGCACCACTGGTAGTTTACTGTAACCCTTGGAGCTTCATATTGACGATGAAACTCAGAAATTGCATCGGGATTGAATATAGTAGGCACAATTCCGACTTACGTCCAGGGGGAGCAATGCTTCATACAGTTGTATACGTGTATTTCCTGAGATTCCAGTATTAGATTGCGACGCACCACTGGGTGATTACTGTAACCCTTGCAGCTTCATATTGACGATGAAACACAGAAATTGCATCGGGGTTGAATATAGTAGGCAGAAGGCCGACTTACGTCCAGGGGGAGGAATGCTTCAAACAGTCTGTATATGTGCCGTTACTGAGAGGCCAGTATTAGATTGCGACGCACCACTGGGTGTTTACTGTAACCCTTGGAGCTTCATATTTACTATGAAACACAGAAATTGCATCGGGATTGAAGATAGTGGGCAGAAGGCCGAGTTACGTCCAGGGGGAGCAATGCTTCAAACAGTCTGTATACTTGCCTTTCCTGAGAGGCCAGTATTAGATTGCGACGCACCACTGGGTGTTTACTGTAACCCTTGGAGCATCATATTGACTATGACACAGAAATTGCATCGGGATTGAATATGGTAGGCAAAAGGCCGACTTACGTTCAGGGGGAGGAATGCTTCAAACAGTCTGTATATGTGCCGTTACTGAGAGGCCAGTATTAAATTGCAACGCACCACTGGGTGTTTACTGTAACCCTTGGAACTTCATATTGACTTTGAAACACAGAAATTGCATCGGGATTGAATATAGTGGGCAGAAGGCCGACTTACGTCCAGGGGGAGGAATGCTTCAAACAGTCTGTATATGTGCCGTTACTGAGTTGCCAGTATTACATTGCGACACATCACTGGGTGTTTACTGTAACCCTTGGAGCTTCATATTGACTATGAAACACAGAAATTGCATCGGGATTGAATATAGTGGGCTGAAGGCCGACTTACGTACAGGGGGAGGAATGCTTCAAACTGTCTGTATAAGTGCCTTTCCTGAGAGGCCATTAAAGATTGCGACACACCACTGGGTGTTTACTGAAACCCTTGGAGCTTCATATTGACGATGAAACACAGAAATTGTATCGGGATTGAATATAGTAGGTAGAAGGCCGACTTACGTCCAGGGAGATGAATGCTTCAAACAGTCTGTATATGTGCCATTACTGAGAGGCCAGTATTAGATTGCGACGCACCACTGTGTGTTTACTGTAAACCTTTGAGCTTCATATTGACTATGAAACACAGAAATTGCATCGGGATTGAATATAGTAGGCAGAAGGCCGACTTACGTACACGGGGAGGAATGCTTCAGTCAGTATATGTGCCGTTACTGAGAGGCCAGAATTAGATTGCGACGCACCACTGGGTGTTTACTGTAACCCTTGGAGCTTCATATTGACCATGAAACACAGAAATTGCATCGGGATTGAATATTGTAGGCCGGAGGCAGACTTACGTCTAGGGGGAGTTATGCTTCAAACAGTCTGTATATGTGCCTTTCATGAGAGGCCAGTATTAGACTGCGACGCACCACTGGTAGTTTACTGTAACCCTTGGAGCTTCATATTGACGATGAAACTCAGAAATTGCATCGGGATTGAATATAGTAGGCACAATGCCGACTTACGTCCAGTGTGAGTAATGCTTAAAACAGTCTGTATATGTGCCGTTACTGAGAGGTCAGTATTAGATTGCGACGCACCACTGCGTGTTTACTGTAACCCTTGGAGCTTCATATTGACGATGAAACACAGAAATTGCATCGGGATTGAATATAGTAGGCAGAAGGCTGACTTACGTCCAGGGGGAGGAATGCTTAAAACAGTCTGTATATGTGCCGTTACTGAGATGCCAGTATTAGATTGCGACGCACCACTGGGTGTTTACTGTAACCCTTAGAGCTTCATATTGACGATGAAACACAGAAATTGCATCGGGATTGAATATAGTGGGCACAATGCCGTCTTACGTCCAGCGGGAGTAATGCTTCAAACAGTCTGTATACGAGACTTTTCCTGAGAGGTCGGTATTAGATTGCGACGCATCACTGGGTGTTTACTGCCACCCTTGGAGCTTCATATTGACGATGAAACACAGAAATTGCATCGGGATTGAATATTGTAGGCACAATGCCGACTTACGTCCAGGAGGAGCAATGCTTCAAAGAGTCTGTATGCGTTCCTTTCCTGAGAGGCCAGTATTAGACTGCGACGCACCACTGGGAATTTACTGTAACCCTTGGAGCTTCATACTGACGCTGAAACTCAGAAATTGCATCGGGATTGAATATAGTCGCACAATGCCGACTTACGTCCAGGGGGAGTAATGCTTCAAACAGTCTGTATATGTGCCGTTTCTGAGAGGCCAGTACTATATTGCGACGCACCACTGGGTGTTTACTGTAACCCTTGGAGCTTCATATTGACGATGAAACACAGAAATTGCATCGGCATTGAATATAGTAGGCACAATGCCGACTTACGTCCATGGGGAGCAATGCTTCATACAGCTGTATACGTGCCTTTCCTGAGAGGCCAGTATTAGATTGCGACGCACCACTCGGTGTTTACTGTAACCTTTGGAGCTTCATATTGATGATGAAACACAGAAATTTCATCGGGATTGAATATAGTAGGCAGAAGGCCGACTTACGTCCAGGGTGACTAATGCTTCAAACAGTCTGTATACGTGCCTTTCCTGAGAGGCCAGTATTAGATTGCGACGCACCACTGGGTGTTTACTGTAACCCTTGGAGCTTCATATTGACGATGACACACAGAAATTGCATCGAGATTGAATATAGTAGGCACAATGCCGACTTACGTCCATGGGGAGTAATGTTTCAAACAGTCTGTATACGTGCCTTTCCTGAGAGGCCAGTATTAGATTGCGACGCACCACTGTGGGTTTACTGTAACCCTTGGAGCTTCATATTGACTATGAAACACAGAAATTGCATCGGGATTGAATATAGTAGGCAGAAGGCCGACTTACGTCCAGGGGGAGGAATGCTTCAAACAGTCTGTATATGTGCCGTTACTGAGAGGCCAGTATTAGATTGCGACGCACCACTGGGTGTTTACTGTAACCCTTGGAGCTTCATATTTACTATGAAACACAGAAATTGCATCGGGATTGAAGATAGTGGGCAGAAGGCCGACTTACGTCCAGGGGGAGCAATGCTTCAACAGTCTGTATATGTGCCGTTACTGAGAGGCCACTATTAGATTGCGACGCACCACTGGGTGTTTTTATTGTAACCCTTGGAGCTTCATATTGACGATGAAACACAGAAATTGCATCGGGATAGAATATAGTAGGCAGAAGGCGGACTTACGTCCAGGGGGAGCAATGCTTCAAACAGTCTGTATTCTTGCCTTTCCTGAGAGGCCAGTATTAGATTGCGACGTACCACTGGGAGTTTACTGTAACCCTTGGAGCTCCATATTGACCATGAAACACAGAAATTGCATCGGGATTGAATATAGTAGGCAGAAGGCCGACTTACGTACAGGGGGAGGAATGCTTCAAACAGTCTGTATACGTGCCTTTCCTGAGAGGCCATTATTAGATTGCGACACACCACTGGGTGTTTACTGAAACCCTTGGAGCTTCATATTGACGATGAAACACAGAAATTGTATCGGGATTGAATATAGTAGGCAGAAGGCCGTCTTACGTACAGGGGGAGAATGCTTCAAACAGTCAGTATATGTGCCGTTACTGAGAGGTCAGAATTAGATTGCGACGCACCACTGTGTGTTTACTGTAACCCTTGCAGCTTCATATTGACGATGAAACACAGAAATTGCATCGGGGTTGAATATAGTAGGCAGAAGGCCGACTTACGTCCAGGGGGATGAATGCTTCAAACAGTCTGTATATGTGCCGTTACTGAGAGGCCAGTATTAGATTGCGACGCACCACTGGGTGTTTACTGTAACACTTGGAGCTTCATATTTACTATGAAACACAGAAATTGCATCGGGATTGAAGATAGTGGGCAGAAGGCCGAGTTACGTCCAGGGGGAGCAATGCTTCAAACAGTCTGTATACTTGCCTTTCCTGAGAGGCCAGTATTAGATTGCGACGCACCACTGGGTGTTTACTGTAACCCTTGGAGCATCATATTGACTATGAAACAGAAACTGCATCGGGATTGAATATGGTAGGCAAAAGGCCGACGTACGTTCAGGGGGAGGAATGCTTCAAACTGTCTGTATATGTGCCGTTACTGAGAGGCCAGTATTAGATTGCGACGCACCACTGGGTGTTTACTGTAACCCTTGGAACTTCATATTGACTTTGAAACACAGAAATTGCATCGGGATTGAATATAGTGGGCAGAAGGCCGACTTACGTCCAGGGGGAGGAATGCTTCAAACAGTCTGTATATGTGCCGTTACTGAGTTGCCAGTATTACATTGCGACACACCACTGGGTGTTTACTGTAACCCTTGGAGCTTCATATTGACTATGAAACACAGAAATTGCATCGGGATTGAATATAGTGGGCTGAAGGCCGACTTACGTACAGGGGGAGGAATGCTTCAAACTGTCTGTATAAGTGCCTTTCCTGAGAGGCCATTAAAGATTGCGACACACCACTGGGTGTTTACTGAAACCCTTGGAGCTTCATATTGACGATGAAACACAGAAATTGTATCGGGATTGAATATAGTAGGTAGAAGGCCGACTTACGTCCAGGGAGAGGAATGCTTCAAACAGTCTGTATATGTGCCATTACTGAGAGGCCAGTATTAGATTGCGACGCACCACTGGGTGTTTACTGTAACCCTTTGAGCTTCATATAGACTATGAAACACAGAAATTGCATCGGGATTGAATATAGTAGGCAGAAGGCCGACTTACGTACACGGGGAGTAATGCTTCAGTCAGTATATGTGCCGTTACTGAGAGGCCAGAATTAGATTGCGACGCACCACTGGGTGTTTACTGTAACCCTTGGAGCTTCATATTGACCATGAAACACAGAAATTGCATCGGGATTGAATATTGTAGGCCGGAGGCAGACTTACGTCTAGGGGGAGTTATGCTTCAAACAGTCTGTATATGTGCCTTTCATGAGAGGCCAGTATTAGACTGCGACGCACCACTGGTAGTTTACTGTAACCCTTGGAGCTTCATATTGACGATGAAACTCAGAAATTGCATCGGGATTGAATATAGTAGGCACAATGCCGACTTACGTCCAGTGTGAGTAATGCTTAAAACAGTCTGTATATGTGCCGTTACTGAGAGGTCAGTATTAGATTGCGACGCACCACTGCGTGTTTACTGTAACCCTTGGAGCTTCATATTGACGATGAAACACAGAAATTGCATCGGGATTGAATATAGTAGGCAGAAGGCTGACTTACGTCCAGGGGGAGGAATGCTTAAAACAGTCTGTATATGTGCCGTTACTGAGTTGCCAGTATTAGATTGCGACGCACCACTGGGTGTTTACTGTAACCCTTAGAGCTTCATATTGACGATGAAACACAGAAATTGCATCGGGATTGAATATAGTGGGCACAATGCCGTCTTACGTCCAGCGGGAGTAATGCTTCAAACAGTCTGTATACGAGCCTTTCCTGAGAGGCCGGTATTAGATTGCGACGCATCACTGGGTGTTTACTGCCACCCTTGGAGCTTCATATTGACGATGAAACACAGAAATTGCATCGGGATTGAATATTGTAGGCACAATGCCGACTTACGTCCAGGAGGAGCAATGCTTCAAAGAGTCTGTATGCGTTCCTTTCCTGAGAGGCCAGTATTAGACTGCGACGCACCACTGGGAATTTACTGTAACCCTTGGAGCTTCATATTGACGCTGAAACTCAGAAATTGCATCGGGATTGAATATAGTCGCACAATGCCGACTTACGTCCAGGGGGAGTAATGCTTCAAACAGTCTGTATATGTGCTGTTTCTGAGAGGCCAGTACTATATTGCGACGCACCACTGGTGTTTACTGTAACCCTTGGAGCTTCATATTGACGATGAAACACAGAAATTGCATCGGCATTGAATATAGTAGGCACAATGCCGACTTACGTCCATGGGGAGCAATGCTTCATACAGTTGTATACGTGCCTTTCCTGAGAGGCCAGTATTAGATTGCGACGCACCTCTCGGTGTTTACTGTAACCTTTGGAGCTTCATATTGATGATGAAACACAGAAATTTCATCGGGATTGAATATAGTAGGCAGAAGGCCGACTTACGTCCAGGGTGACTAATGCTTCAAACAGTCTGTATACGTGCCTTTCCTGAGAGGCCAGTATTAGATTGCGACGAATCACTGGGTGTTTACTGCCACCCTTGGAGCTTCATATTGACTATGAAACACAGAAATTGCATCGGGATTGAATATAGTAGGCACAATGCCGACTTACGTGCAGGGGGAGCAATGCTTCAAACAGTTGTATACGTGCCTTTCCTGAGAGGCCAGAAATTAGACTGCGACGCACCACTGGGGGATTACTTTAACCCTTGGAGCTTCATATTGACGATGAAACACAGAAATTGCATCGGGATTGAATATAGTAGGCACAATGCCGACTTACGTCCAGGGGGAGCAATGCTTCAAACAGTCTGTATACGTGCCTTTCCTAAGAGGCCAGTATTAGATTGCGACGCACCACTGGGTGTTTACTGTAACCCTTGGATCTTCATATTGACGATGAAACACAGATATTGCATCGGGACTTAATATAGTAGGCAGAAGGCCGACTTACGTCCAGGGGGAGCAATGCTTCAACAGTCTGTATATGTGCCGTTACTGAGAGGCCAGTATTAGAGTGCGACGCACCACTGGGTGTTTTTATTGTAACCCTTGGAGCATCATATTGACGATGAAACACAGAATTTGCATCGGGATTGAATATAGGATGCACAATGCCGACTTACGTGTAGGGGGAGCAATGCTTCAAACAGTCTGGATACGTGCCTTTCCTGAGAGGCCAGTATTAGATTGCGACGCACCACTGGGTGTTTACTGTACCCCTTGGAGCTCCATATTGACTATGCAACACAGAAATTGCATCGGGATTGAATATAGTAGGCATAAGGCTGACTTACGTACAGGGGGAGGAATGCTTCAAACAACATGTATATGTGCCGTTACTGAGAGGCCAGTATTGGATTGCGACGCAACACTGGGAGTTTACCGTAACCCTTGGAGCTTCATATTGACGATGAAACACAGAAATTGCATTGGGATTGAATATAGTAGGCACAATGCAGACTTACGTCCAGGGGGAGCAATGCTTCATACAGTTGTATACGTGCCTTTCCTGAGATTCCAGTATTAGATTGCGACGCACCACTGTGTGTTTACTGTAACCCTTGGAGCTACATATTGACGATGAAACACAGATATTGCATCGGGATTGAATATAGTAGGCATAAGGCTGACTTACGTACAGGGGGAGGAATGTTTCAAACAGTCTGTATATGTGCCGTTACTGAGACGCCAGTATTAGATTGCGACGCACCACTGGGAGTTTACTGTAACCCTTGTTGCTTCATATTGACGATAAAACACAGAAATTGCATCGGGATTGAATATAGTAGGCACAATGCCGACTTACGTCCAGGAGGAGCAATCCTTCAAAGGGTCTGTATACGTGCCTATCCTGAGAGGCCAGTTTTAGACTAAGACGCACCACTGGGAATTTACTGAAACCCTTGGAGCTTCATATTGACGATGAAACACAGAAATTGCATCGGGATTGAATATAGTAGGCAGAAGGCCGACTTACGTCTAGGGGGAGGTATGCTTCAAACAGTCTGTATATGTGCCTTTCATGAGAGGCCAGTATTAGACTGCGACGCACCACTGGTAGTTTACTGTAACCCTTGGAGCTTCATATTGACGATGAAACTCAGAAATTGCATCGGGATTGAATATAGTTGGCACAATGCCGACTTACGTCCAGGGGGAGCAATGCTTCATACTGTTGTATACGTGTCTTCCCTGAGATTCCAGTATTAGATTGGGACGCACCACTGGGTGTTTACTGTAACCCTTGCAGCTTCATATTGACGATGAAACACAGATATTGCATCGGGATTGAATATAGTAGGCAGAAGGCCGACTTACGTCCAGGGGGGGAATGCTTCAAACAGTCTGTATATGTGCCATTACTGAGAGGCCAGTATTAGTTTGCGACGCACCACTGGGTGTTTACTGTAACCCTTGGAGCTTCATATTTACTATGAAACACAGAAATTGCATCGGGATTGAAGATAGTGGGCAGAAGGCCGAGTTACGTCCTGGGGGAGCAATGCTTCAAACAGTCTGTATACTTGCCTTTCCTGAGAGGCCAGTATTAGATTGCGACGCACCACTGGGTGTTTATTGTAACCCTTGGAGCTTCATATTGACTTTGAAACACAGAAATTGCATCGGGATTGAATATAGTGGGCAGAAGGCCGACTTACGTCCAGGGGGAGGAATGCTTCAAACAGTCTGTATATGTGCCGTTACTGAGTTGCCAGTATTACATTGCGACACACCACTGGCTGTTTACTGTAACCCTTGGAGCTTCATATTGACTATGAAACACAGAAATTGCATCGGGATTGAATATAGTAGGCAGAAGGCCGACTTACGTACAGGGGGAGGAATGCTTCAAACAGTCTGTATACGTTCCTTTCCTGAGAGGCCATTAAAGATTGCGACACACCACTGGGTTTTTACTGAAACCCTTGGAGCTTCATATTGACGATGAAACACAGAAATTGTATCGGGATTGAATATAGTAGGTAGAAGGCCGACTTACGTCCAGGGAGAGGAATGCTTCAAACAGTCTGTATATGTGCCATTACTGAGAGGCCAGTATTAGATTGCGACGCACCACTGGGTGTTTACTGTAACCCTTTGAGCTTCATATTGACTATGAAACACAGAAATTGCATCGGGATTGAATATAGAAGTCAGAAGGCCGACTTACGTACAAGGGGAGGAATGCTTCAAACAGACAGTATATGTGCCGTTACTGAGAGGCCAGTATTAGATTGCGACGCACCACTGGGTGTTTACTGTAACCCTTGGACCTTCATATTGACCATGAAACGCAGAAATTGCATCGGGATTGAATATTGTAGGCCGGAGGCAGACTTACGTACAGGGGGAGGAATGCTTCAAACAACATGTATATGTGCCGTTACTGAGAGGCCAGTATTAGATTGCGACGCACCACTGGGAGTTTACTGTAACCCTTGTAGCTTCATATTGACGATGAAACACAGAAATTGCATTGGGATTGAATATAGTAGGCACAATGCAGACTTACGTCCAGGGGGAGCAATGCTTCATACAGTTGTATACGTGCCTTTCCTGAGATTCCAGTATTAGATTGCGACGCACCACTGTGTGTTTACTGTAACCCTTGGAGCTTCATATTGACGATGAAACACAGAAATTGCATCGGGATTGAATATAGTAGGCATAAGGCTGACTTACGTACAGGGGGAGGAATGTTTCAAACAGTCTGTATATGTGCCGTTACTGAGACGCCAGTATTAGATTGCGACGCACCTCTGGGAGTTTACTGTAACCCTTGTTTCTTCATATTGACGATAAAACACAGAAATTGCATCGGGATTGAATATAGTATGCACAATGCAGACTTACGTCCAGGGGGAACAATGCTTCATACAGTTGTATACGTGCCTTTCCTGAGATTCCAGTATTAGATTGCGACGCACCACTGGGTGTTTACTGTAAAACTTGGAGCTTCATATTGACGATGAAACACAGAAATTGCATCGGGATTGAATATAGTAGGCAGAAGGCCGACTTACGTCTAGGGGGAGGTATGCTCAAACAGTCTGTATATGTGCGTTTCATGAGAGGCCAGTATTAGACTGCGACGCACCACTGGTAGTTTACTGTAACCCTTGGAGCTTCATATTGACGATGAAACTCAGAAATTGCATCGGGATTGAATATAGTAGGCACAATGCCGACTTACGTCCAGTGTGAGTAATGCTTAAAACAGTCTGTATATGTGCCGTTACTGAGAGGTCAGTATTAGATTGCGACGCACCACTGCATGTTTACTGTAACCCTTGGAGCTTCATATTGACGATGAAACACAGATATTGCATCGGGATTGAATATAGTAGGCAGAAGGCTGACTTACGTCCAGGGGGAGGAATGCTTCAAACAGTCTGTATATGTGCCGTTACTGAGATGCCAGTATTAGATTGCGACGCACCACTGGGTGTTTACTGTAACCCTTAGAGCTTCATATTGACGATGAAACACAGAAATTGCATCGGGATTGAATATAGTGGGCACAATGCCGTCTTACGTCCAGCGGGAGTAATGCTTCAAACATTCTGTATACGTGCCTTTCCTGAGAGGCCAGTATTAGATTGCGACGCATCACTGGGTGTTTACTGCCACCATTGGAGCTTCATATTGACGATGAAACACAGAAATTGCATCGGGATTGAATATTGCAGGCACAATGCCGACTTACGTCCAGGAGGAGCAATGCTTCAAAGAGTCTGTATACGTTCCTTTCCTGAGAGGCCAGTATTAGACTGCGACGCTCCACTGGGAATTTACTGTAACCCTTGGAGCTTCATATTGACCATGAAACACAGAAATTGCATCGGGATTGAATATAGTCGCACAATGCCGACTTACGTCCAGGGGGAGTAATGCTTCAAACAGTCTGTATATGTGCCGTTTCTGAGAGGCCAGTACTATATTGCGACGCACCACTGGGTGTTTACTGTAACCCTTGGAGCTTCATATTGACGATGAAACACAGAAATTGCATCGGCATTGAATATAGTAGGCACAATGCCGACTTACGTCCATGGGGAGCAATGCTTCATACAGTTGTATACGTGCCTTTCCTGAGAGGCCAGTATTAGATTGCGACGCACCACTCGGTGTTTACTGTAACCTTTGGAGCTTCATATTGATGATGAAACACAGAAATGTCATCGGGATTGAATATAGTAGGCAGAAGGCCGACTTACGTCCAGGGGGACTAATGCTTCAAACAGTCTGTTTACGTGCCTTTCCTGAGTGGCCAGTATTAGATTGCGACGCACCACTGGGTGTTTACTGTAACCCTTGGAGCTTCATATTGACGATGACACACAGAAATTGCATCGAGATTGAATATAGTAGGCACAATGCCGACTTACGTCCAGGGGGAGTAATGTTTCAAACAGTCTGTATACGTGCCTTACCTGAGAGGCCAGTATTAGATTGCGACGAATCACTGGGTGTTTACTGCCACCCTTGGAGCTTCATATTGATGATGAAACACAGAAATTGCATCGGGATTGAATATAGTAGGCACAATGCCGACTTTACGTGCAGGGGGAGCAATGCTTCAAACAGTCTGTATACGTGCCTTTCCTGAGAGGCCAGAAATTAGGCTGCGACGCACCACTGGGAGATTACTTTAACCCTTGGAGCTTCATATTGACGATGAAACACAGAAATTGCATCGGGATTGAATATAGTAGGCACAATGCCGACTTACGTCCAGGGGGAGCAATGATTCAAACAGTCTGTATACGTGCCTTTCCTGAGAGGCCAGTATTAGATTGCGACGCTCCACTGGGTGTTTACTGTAACCCTTGGATCTTCATATTGGAGATGAAACACAGATATTGCATCGGGATTTAATATAGTAGGCAGAAGGCCGACTTACGTCCAGGGGGAGCAATGCTTCAACAGTCTGTATATGTGCCGTTACTGAGAGGCCAGTATTAGAGTGCGACGCACCACTGGGTGTTTTTATTGTAACCCTTGGAGCTTCATATTGACGATGAAACACAGAATTTGCATCGGGATTGAATATAGGATGCACAATGCCGACTTACGTGTAGGGGGAGCTATGCTTCAAACAGTCTGGATACGTGCCTTACCTCAGAGGCCAGTATTAGATTGCGACGCACCACTGGGTGTTTACTGTACCCCTTGGAGCTCCATATTGACTATGCAACACAGAAATTGCATCGGGATTGAATATAGTAGGCAGAAGGCCAACTTACGTCCAGGGGGAGGAATGCTTCAAACAGTCTGTATATGTGCCGTTACTGAGAGGCCAGTATTAGATTGCGACGCACCACTGGGTGTTTACTGTAACCCTTGGAGCTCCATATTGACTATGAAACACAGAAATTGCATCGGGGTTGAATATAGTAGGCAGAAGGCCGACTTACGTACAGGGGGAGGAATGCTTCAAACAGTCTGTATACGTGCCTTTCCTGAGAGGCCAGTATTAGATTGCGACACACCACTGGGTGTTTACCGTAACCCTTGGAGCTTCATATTGACGATGAAACACAGAGATTGCATCGGGATTGAATATAGTAGGCATAAGGCTGACTTACGTACAGGGGGAGGAATGCTTCAAACAACATGTATATGTGCCGTTACTGAGAGGCCAGTATTGGATTGCGACGCAACACTGGGAGTTTACTGTAACCCTTGGAGCTTCATATTGACGATGAAACACAGAAATTGCATTGGGATTGAATATAGTAGGCACAATGCAGACTTACGTCCAGGGGGAGCAATGCTACATTCAGTTGTATACGTGCCTTTCCTGAGATTCCAGTATTAGATTGCGACGCACCACTGTGTGTTTACTGTAACCCTTGGAGCTTCATATTGACGATGAAACACAGAGATTGCATCGGGATTGAATATAGTAGTTTACTGTAACCCTTGTTGTTTCATATTGACGATAAAACACAGAAATTGCATCGGGATTGAATATAGTAGGCACAATGCAGACTTACGTCCAGGGGGAACAATGCTTCATACTGTTGTATACGTGCCTTTCCTGAGATTCCAGTATTAGATTGCGGCGCACCACTGAGTGTTTACTGTAACCCCTGGAGCTTCATATTGACGATGAAACACAGAAATTGCATCGGGATTGAATATAGTAGGCAGAAGGCCGACTTACGTCTAGGGGGAGGTATGCTTCAAACAGTCTGTATATGTGCCTTTCATGAGAGACCAGTATTAGACTGCGACGCACCACTGGTAGTTTACTGTAACCCTTGGAGCTTCATATTGACGATGAAACTCAGAAATTGCATCGGGATTGAATATAGTTGGCACAGTGCCGACTTACGTCCAGGGGGAGCAATGCTTCATACAGTTGTATACGTGTCTTTCCTGAGATTCCAGTATTAGATTGCGACGCACCACTGGGTGTTTACTGTAACCCTTGCAGCTTCATATTGACTATGAAACACAGAAATTGCATCGGGATTGAATATAGTAGGCAGAAGGCCGACTTACGTCCAGGGGGAGGAATGCTTCAAACAGTCTGTATATGTGCCGTTACTGAGAGGCCAGTATTAGTTTGCGACGCACCACTGGGTGTTTACTGTAACCCTTGGAGCTTCATATTTACTATGAAACACAGAAATTGCATCGGGATTGAAGATAGTGGGCAGAAGGCCGAGTTACGTCCAGGGGGAGCAATGCCTCAAACAGTCTGTATACTTGCCTTTCCTGAGAGGCCAGTATTAGATTGCGACGCACCACTGGGTGTTTACTGTAACCCTTGGAGCTTCATATTGACTAAGAAACAGAAATTGCATCGGGATTGAATATGGTTGGCAGAAGACCGACTTACGTCCAGGGGGAGGAATGCTTCAAACAGTCTGTATATGTGCCGTTACTGAGAGGCCAGTATTAGATTGCGACGCACCACTGGGTGTTTATTGTAACCCTTGGAGCTTCATATTGACTTTGAAACACAGAAATTGCATCGGGATTGAATATAGTGGGCAGAAGGCCGACTTACGTCCAGGGGGAGGAATGCTTCAAACAGTCTGTATATGTGCCGTTACTGAGTTGCCAGTATTACATTGCGACACACCACTGGCTGTTTACTGTAACCCTTGGAGCTTCATATTGACTATGAAACACAGAAATTGCATCGGGATTGAATATAGTAGGCAGAAGGCCGACTTACGTACAGGGGGAGGAATGCTTCAAACAGTCTGTATACGTGCCTTTCCTGAGAGGCCATTAAAGATTGCGACACACCACTGGGTGTTTACTGAAACCCTTGGAGCTTCATATTGACGATGAAACACAGAAATTGTATCGGGATTGAATATAGTAGGTAGAAGGCCGACTTACGTCCAGGGAGAGGAATGCTTCAAACAGTCTGAATATGTGCAATTACTGAGAGGCCAGTATTAGATTGCGACGCACCACTGGGTGTTTACTGTAACCCTTTGAGCTTCATATAGACTATGAAACACAGATATTGCATCGGGATTTAATATAGTAGGCAGAAGGCCGACTTACGTACACGGGGAGGAATGCTTCAAACAGTCAGTATATGTGCCGTTACTGAGAGGCCAGAATTAGATTGCGACGCACCACTGGGTGTTTACTGTAACCCTTGGAGCTTCATATTGACCATGAAACACAGAAATTGCATCGGGATTGAATATTGTAGGCCGGAGGCAGACTTACGTACAGGGGGAGGAATGCTTCAAACAACATGTATATGTGCCGTTACTGAGAGGCTAGTATTAGATTGCGACGCACCACTGGGAGTTTACTGTTACCCTTGGAGCTTCATATTGACGATGAATCACAGAAATTGCATTGGGATTGAATATAGTAGGCACAATGCAGACTTACGTCCAGGGGGAGAAATGCTTCATACAGTTGTATACGTGCCTTTCCTCAGATTCCAGTATTAGATTGCGACGCACCACTGTGTGTTTACTGTAACCCTTGGAGCTTCATATTGACGATGAAACACAGAAATTGCATCGGGATTGAATATAGTAGGCATAAGGCTGACTTACGTACAGGGGGAGGAATGTTTCAAACAGTCTGTATATGTGCCGTTACTGAAACGCCAGTATTAGATTGCGACGCACCACTGGGAGTTTACTGTAACCCTTGTTGCTTCATATTGACGATAAAACACAGAAATTGCATCGGGATTGAATATAGTAGGCACAATGCAGACTTACGTCCAGGGGGAACAATGCTTCATACAGTTGTATACGTGTCTTTCCTCAGATTCCAGTATTAGATTGCGACGCACCACTGGGTGTTTACTGTAAAACTTGGAGCTTCATATTGACGATGAAACACAGAAATTGCATCGGGATTGAATATAGTAGGCAGAAGGCCGACTTACGTCTAGGGGGAGGTATGCTTCAAACAGTCTGTATATGTGCCTTTCATGAGAGGCCAGTATTAGACTGCGACGCACCACTGGTAGTTTACTGTAACTCTTGGAGCTTCATATTGACGATGAAACTCAGAAATTGCATCGGGATTGAATATAGTAGGCACAATGCCGACTTACGTCCAGTGTGAGTAATGCTTAAAACAGTCTGTATATGTGCCGTTACTGAGAGGTCAGTATTAGATTGCGACGCACCACTGCGTGTTTACTGTAACCCTTGGAGCTTCATATTGACGATGAAACACAAATATTGCATCGGGATTCAATATAGTAGGCAGAAGGCTGACTTACGTCCAGGGGGAGGAATGCTTCAAACAGTCTGTTTATGTGCCGTTACTGAGATGCCAGTATTAGATTGCGACGCACCACTGGGTGTTTACTGTAACCCTTAGAGCTTCATATTGACGATGAAACACAGAAATTGCATCGGGATTGAATATAGTGGGCACAATGCCGTCTTACGTCCAGCGGGAGTAATGCTTCAAACAGTCTGTATACGTGCCTTTCCTGAGAGGCCAGTATTAGATTGCGACGCATCACTGGGTGTTTACTGCCACTCTTGGAGCTTCATATTGACGATGAAACACAGAAATTGCATCGGGATTGAATATTGTAGGCACAATGCCGACTTACGTCCAGGAGGAGCAATGCTTCAAAGAGTCTGTATACGTTCCTTTCCTGAGAGGCCAGTATTAGACTGCGACGCACCACTGGGAATTTACTGTAACCCTTGGAGCTTCATATTGACCATGAAACACAGAAATTGCATCGGGATTGAATATAGTCGCACAATGCCGACTTACGTCCAGGGGGAGTAATGCTTCAAACAGTCTGTATATGTGCTGTTTCTGAGAGGCCAGTACTATATTGCGACGCACCACTGGGTGTTTACTGTAACCCTTGGAGCTTCATATTGACGATGAAACACAGAAATTGCATCGGCATTGAATATAGTAGGCACAATGCCGACTTACGTCCATGGGGAGCAATGCTTCATACAGTTGTATACGTGCCTTTCCTGAGAGGCCAGTATTAGATTGCGACGCACCACTCGGTGTTTACTGTAACCTTTGGAGCTTCATATTGATGATGAAACACAGAAATGTCATCGGGATTGAATATAGTAGGCAGAAGGCCGACTTACGTCCAGGGGGACTAATGCTTCAAACAGTCTGTATACGTGCCTTTCCTGAGAGGCCAGTATTAGATTGCGACGCACCACTGGGTGTTTACTGCCACCCTTGGAGCTTCATATTGATGATGAAACACAGAAATTGCATCGGGATTGAATATAGTAGGCACAATGCCGACTTACGTGCAGGGGGAGCAATGTTTCAAACTGTTGTATACGTGCCTTTCCTGAGAGGCCAGAAATTAGGCTGCGACGCACCACTGGGAGATTACTTTAACCCTTGGAGCTTCATATTGACGATGAAACACAGATATTGCATCGGGATTGAATATAGTAGGCACAATGCCGACTTACGTCCAGGGGGAGCAATGATTCAAACAGTCTGTATACGTGCCTTTCCTGAGAGGCCAGTATTAGATTGCGACGCACCACTGGGTGTTTACTGTAACCCTTGGATCTTCATATTGACGATGAAACACAGATATTGCATCGGGATTTAATATAGTAGGCAGAAGGCCGACTTACGTCCAGGGGGAGCAATGCTTCAACAGTCTGTATATGTGCCGTTACTGAGAGGCCAGTATTAGATTGCGACGCACCACTGGGTGTTTACTGTAACCCTTGGAGCTCCATATTGACTATGAAACACAGAAATTGCATCGGGGTTGAATATAGTAGGCAGAAGGCCTACTTACGTACAAGGGGAGGAATGCTTCAAACAGTCTGTATACGTGCCTTTCCTGAGAGGCCAGTATTAGATTGCGACACACCACTGGGTGTTTACCGTAACCCTTGGAGCTTCATATTGACGTTGAAACACAGAGATTGCATCGGGATTGAATATAGTAGGCATAAGGCTGACTTACGTACAGGGGGAGGAATGCTTCAAACAACATGTATATGTGCCGTTACTGAGAGGCCAGAATTGGATTGCGACGCAACACTGGGAGGTAACTGTAAACCTTGGAGCTTCATATTGACGATGAAACACAGAAATTGCATTGGGATTGAATATAGTAGGCACAATGCAGACTTACGTCCAGGGGGAGCAATGCTTCATACAGTTGTATACGTGCCTTTCCTGAGATTCCAGTATTAGATTGCGACGCACCACTGTGTGTTTACTGTAACCCTTTGAGCTTCATATTGACGATGAAACACAGAGATTGCATCGGGATTGAATATAGTAGGCATAAGGCTGACTTACGTACAGGGGGAGGAATGTTTCAAACAGTCTGTATATGTGCCGTTACTGAGACGCCAGTATTAGATTGCGACGCACCACTGGGAGTTTACTGTAACCCTTGTTGTTTCATATTGACGATAAAACTCAGAAATTGCATCGGGATTGAATCTAGTAGGCACAATGCAGACTTACGTCCAGGGGGAACAATGCTTCATACTGTTGTATACGTGCCTTTCCTGAGATTCCAGTATTAGATTGCGGCGCACCACTGAGTGTTTACTGTAACCCCTGGAGCTTCATATTGACGATGAAACACAGAAATTGCATCGGGATTGAATATAGTAGGCAGAAGGCCGACTTACGTCTAGGGGGAGGTATGCTTCAAACAGTCTGTATATGTGCCTTTCATGAGAGGCCAGTATTAGACTGCGACGCACCGCTGGTAGTTTACTGTAACCCTTGGAGCTTCATATTGACGATGAAACTCAGAAATTGCATCGGGATTGAATATAGTAGGCACAATGCCGACTTACGTCCAGGGGGAGCAATGCTTCATACAGTTGTATACGTGTCTTTCCTGAGATTCCAGTATTAGATTGCGACGCACCACTGGGTGTTTACTGTAACCCTTGCAGCTTCATATTGACGATGAAACACAGAAATTGCATCGGGATTGAATATAGTAGGCAGAAGGCCGACTTACGTACAGGGGGAGGAATGCTTCAAACAGTTTGTATACGTGCCTTTCCTGAGAGGCCATTAAAGATTGCGACACACCACTGGGTGTTTACTGAAACCCTTGGAGCTTCATATTGACGATGAAACACAGAAATTGCATCGGGATTGAATATTGTAGGCCGGAGGCAGACTTACGTCCAGGGGGAGGAATGCTTCAAACAGTCTGTATATGTGCCGTTACTGAGAGGCCAGTATTAGTTTGCGACGCACCACTGGGTGTTTACTGTAACCCTAGGAGCTTCATATTTACTATGAAACACAGAAATTGCATCGGGATTAAAGATAGTGGGCAGAAGGCCGAGTTACGTCCAGGGGGAGCAATGCTTCAAACAGTCTGTATACTTGCCTTTCCTGAGAGGCCAGTATTAGATTGCGACGCACCACTGGGTGTTTACTGTAACCTTTGGAGCTTCATATTGACTAAGAAACAGAAATTGCATCGGGATTGAATATGGTAGGCAGAAGGCCGACTTACGTCCTGGGGGAGGAATGCTTCAAACAGTCTGTATATGTGCCGTTACTGAGAGGCCAGTATTAGATTGCGACGCACCTCTGGGTGTTTATTGTAACCCTTGGAGCTTCATATTGACTTTGAAACACAGAAATTGCATCGGGATTGAATATAGTGGGCAGAAGGCCGACTTACGTCCAGGGGGAGGAATGCTTCAAACAGTCTGTATATGTGCCGTTACTGAGTTGCCAGTATTACATTGCGACACACCACTGGCTGTTTACTGTAACCCTTGGAGCTTCATATTGACTATGAAACACAGAAATTGCATCGGGATTGAATATAGTAGGCAGAAGGCCGACTTACGTACAGGGGGAGGAATGCTTCAAACAGTCTGTATACGTGCCTTTCCTGAGAGGCCATTAAAGATTGCGACACACCACTGGGTGTTTACTGAAACCCTTGGAGCTTCATATTGACGATGAAACACAGAAATTGTATCGGGATTGAATATAGTAGGTAGAAGGCCGTCTTACGTCCAGGGAGAGGAATGCTTCAAACAGTCTGTATATGTGCCATTACTGAGAGGCCAGTATTAGATTGCGACGCACCACTGGGTGTTTACTGTAACCCTTTGAGCTTCATATTGACTATGAAACACAGAAATTGCATCGGGATTGAATATAGTAGGCAGAAGGCCGACTTACGTACACGGGAAGGAATGCTTCAAACAGTCAGTATATGTGCCGTTACTGAGAGGCCAGAATTAGATTGCGACGCACCACTGGGTGTTTACTGTAACCCTTGGAGCTTCATATTGACCATGAAACACAGAAATTGCATCGGGATTGAATATTGTAGGCCGGAGGCAGACTTACGTACAGGGGGAGGAATGTTTCAAACAACATGTATATGTGCCGTTACTGAGAGGCTAGTATTAGATCGCGACGCACCACTGGGAGTTTACTGTAACCCTTGGAGCTTCATATTGACGATGAAACACAGAAATTGCATTGGGATTGAATATAGTAGGCACAATGCAGACTTACGTCCAGGGGGAGCAATGCTTCATACAGTTGTATACGTGCCTTTCCTCAGATTCCAGTATTAGATTGCGACGCACCACTGTGTGTTTACTGTAACCCTTGGAGCTTCATATTGACGATGAAACACAGAAACTGCATCGGGATTGAATATAGTAGGCATAAGGCTGACTTACGTACAGGGGGAGGAATGTTTCAAACAGTCTGTATATGTGCCGTTACTGAAACGCCAGTATTAGATTGCGACGCACCACTGGGAGTTTACTGTAACCCTTGTTGCTTCATATTGACGATAAAACACAGAAATTGCATCGGGATTGAATATAGTAGGCACAATGCAGACTTACGTCCAGGGGGAACAATGCTTCATACAGTTGTATACGTGACTTTCCTGAGATTCCAGTATTAGATTGCGACGCACCACTGGGTGTTTACTGTAAAACTTGGAGCTTCATGTTGACGATGAAACACAGAAATTGCATCGGGATTGAATATAGTAGGCAGAAGGCCGACTTACGTCTAGGGGGAGGTATGCTTCAAACAGTCTGTATATGTGCCTTTCATGAGAGGCCAGTATTAGACTGCGACGCACCACTGGTAGTTTACTGTAACCCTTGGAGCTTCATATTGACGATGAAACTCAGAAATTGCATCGGGATTGAATATAGTAGGCACAATGCCGACTTACGTCCAGTGTGAGTAATGCTTAAAACAGTCTGTATATGTGCCGTTACTGAGAGGTCAGTATTAGATTGCGACGCACCACTGCGTGTTAACTGTAACCCTTGGAGCTTCATATTGACGATGAAACACAGATATTGCATCGGGATTCAATATAGTAGGCAGAAGGCTGACTTGAGTCCAGGGGGAGGAATGCTTCAAACTGTCTGTATATGTGCCGTTACTGAGATGCCAGTATTAGATTGCGACGCACCACTGGGTGTTTACTGTTACCCTTAGAGCTTCATATTGACGATGAAACACAGAAATTGCATCGGAATTGAATATAGTGGGCACAATGCCGTCTTACGTCCAGCGGGAGTAATGCTTCAAACAGTCTGTATACGTGCCTTTCCTGAGATCCCAGTATTAGACTGCGACGCACCACTGGGAATTTACTGTAACCCTTGGAGCTTCATATTGACGCTGAAACACAGAAATTGCATCGGGATTGAATATAGTCGCACAATGCCGACTTACGTCCAGGGGGAGTAATGCTTCAAACAGTCTGTATATGTGCCGTTTCTGAGGGGCCAGTACTATATTGCGACGCACCACTGGGTGTTTACTGTAACCCTTGGAGCTTCATATTGACGATGAAACACAGAAATTGCATCGGCATTGAATATAGTAGGCACAATGCCGACTTACGTCCATGGGGAGCAATGCTTCATACAGTTGTATACGTGCCTTTCCTGAGAGGCCAGTATTAGATTGCGACGCACCACTCGGTGTTTACTGTAACCTTTGGAGCTTCATATTGATGATGAAACACAGAAATTTCATCGGGATTGAATATAGTAGGCAGAAGGCCGACTTACGTCCAGGGGGACTAATGCTTCAAACAGTCTGTATACGTGCCTTTCCTGAGAGGCCAGTATTAGATTGCGACGCACCACTGGGTGTTTACTGTAACCCTTGGAGCTTCATATTGACGATGAAAC
Source organism: Schistocerca cancellata (assembly GCF_023864275.1). Taxonomy (NCBI): domain Eukaryota; kingdom Metazoa; phylum Arthropoda; class Insecta; order Orthoptera; family Acrididae; genus Schistocerca; species Schistocerca cancellata. Next base: position 466,543,460 of record NC_064634.1, on the reverse strand, counting down.
ACAGAAATTGCATCGGGATTGAATATAGCAGGCACAATGCCGACTTACGTCCAGGGGGAGCAATGCTTCAAACAGTCTGTATACGTGCCTTTCCTGAGAGGCCAGTATTAGATTGCGACGCACCACTGGGTGTTTACTGGAACACTTGGAGCTTCATATTGACGATGAAACACAGATATTGCATCGGGATTTAATATAGTAGGCAGAAGGCCGACTTACGTCCAGGGGGAGCAATGCTTCAACAGTCTGTATATGTGCCGTTACTGAGAGGCCAGTATTAGAGTGCGACGCACCACTAGGTGTTTTTATTGTAACCCTTGGAGCTTCATAATGACGATGAAACACAGAAATTGCATCGGGATTGAATATAGGATGCACAATGCCGACTTACGTGTAGGGGGAGCAATGCTTCAAACAGTCTGGATACGTGCCTTTCCTGAGAGGCCAGTATTAGATTGCGACGCACCACTGGGTGTTTACTGTACCCCTTGGTGCTCCATATTGACTATGCAACACAGAAATTGCATCGGGATTGAATATAGTAGGCAGAAGGCCAACTTACGTCCAGGGGGAGGAATGCTTCAAACAGTCTGTATGTGTGCCGTTACTGAGAGGCCAGTATTAGATTGCGACGCACCACTGGGTGTTTACTGTAACCCTTGGAGCTCCATATTGACTATGAAACACAGAAATTGAATCGGGATTGAATATAGTAGGCAGAAGGCCGACTTACGTACAGGGGGAGGAATGCTTCAAACTGTCTGTATACGTGCCTTTCCTGAGAGGCCAGTATTAGATTGCGACACACCACTGGGTGTTTACCGTAACCCTTGGAGCTTCATATTGACTATGAATCACAGAAATTGCATCGGGATTGAATATAGTAGGCAGAAGGCCGACTTACGTACAGAGGGAGGCATGCTTCAAACAGTCTGTATACTTGCCTTTCCTGAGAGGCCAGTATTAGATTGCGACGCACCACTGGGTGTTTACTGTAACCCTTGGAGCTTCATATTTTTATTATGAAACACAGAAATTGCATCGGCATTGAATATAGTAGGCAGAAGGCCGACTTACGTTCAGGGGGAGGAATGCTTCAAACAGTCTGTATATGTGCCGTTACTGAGAGGCCAGTATTAGATTGCGACGCACCACTGTGTGTTTACTGTAACCCTTGGAGCTTCATATTGACTATGAAACACAGAAATTGCATCGGGACTGAATATAGTAGGCAGAAGGCCGACTTACGTCCAGGGGGAGGAATGCTTCAAACAGTCTGTATATGTGCCGTTACTGAGAGGCCAGTATTAGATTGCGACGCACTACTGGGTGTTAACTGCAACCCTTGGAGCTTCAGATTGACGATGAAACACAGAAATTGCATCGGGATTGAATATAGTAGGTACAATGCCGACTTACGTCCAGGGGGAGCAATGCTTCAAACAGTCTGTATACGTGCCTTTCCTGAGAGGCCAGTATTAGACTGCGACGCACCACTTGGTGTTTACGTAATCCTTGGAACTTCATATTGACGATGAAATTCAGGAATTGCATCGGGATTGAATATAGTAGGCAGAATGCCGACATACGTCCAGGGGGAGGAAAGCTTCAACAGTCTGTATATGTGCCGTTACTGAGAGGCCAGTATTAGATTGCGACGCACCACTGGGTATTTACTGTAACCCTTGGAGCTTCATATTGACTATGAAACACAGAAATCGCATCGGGATTCGATATAGTAGGCAGAAGGCCGACTTACGTCCAGGGGGAGCAATGCTTCAACAGTCTGTATATGTGCCGTCACTGAGAGGCCAGTATTAGAGTGCGACGCACCACTGGGTGTTTTTATTGTAACCCCTGGAGCTTCATATTGAATATGAAACACAGAAATTGCATCGGGATTGAATATAGTAGGCACAATGCAGACTTACGTCCAGGGGGAACAATGCTTCATACAGTTGTATACGTGTCTTTCCTGAGATTCCAGTATTAGATTGCGACGCACCACTGGGTGTTTACTGTAAAACTTGGAGCTTCATATTGACGATGAAACACAGAAATTGCATCGGGATTGAATATAGTAGGCAGAAGGCCGACTTACGTCTAGGGGGAGGTATGCTTCAAACAGTCTGTATATGTGCCTTTCATGAGAGGCCAGTATTAGACTGCGACGCACCACTGGTAGTTTACTGTAACCCTTGGAGCTTCATACTGACGATGAAACTCAGAAATTGCATCGGGATTGAATATAGTAGGCACAATGCCGACTTACGTCCAGTGTGAGTAATGCTTAAAACAGTCTGTATATGTGCCGTTACTGAGAGGTCAGTATTAGATTGCGACGCACCACTGCGTGTTTACTGTAACCCTTGGAGCTTCATATTGACGATGAAACACAGATATTGCATCGGGATTCAGTATAGTAGGCAGAAGGCTGACTTGCGTCCAGGGGGAGGAATGCTTCAAACAGTCTGTATATGTGCCGTTACTGAGATGCCAGTATTAGATTGCGACGCACCACTGGGTGTTTACTGTAACCCTTAGAGCTTCATATTGACGATGAAACACAGAAATTGCATCGGGATTGAATATAGTGGGCACAATGCCGTCTTACGTCCAGCGGGAGTAATGCTTCAAACAGTCTGCATACGTGCCTTTCCTGAGAGGCCAGTATTAGATTGCGACGCATCACTGGGTGTTTACTGCCACCCTTGGAGCTTCATGTTGACGATGAAACACAGAAATTGCATCGGGATTGAAATTTGTAGGCACAATGCCGACTTACGTCCAGGAGGAGCAATGCTTCAAAGAGTCTGTATACGTTCCTTTCCTGAGAGGCCAGTATTAGACTGCGACGCACCACTGGGAATTTACCGTAACCCTTGGAGCTTCATATTGACGCTGAAACACAGAAATTGCATCGGGATTGAATATAGTCGCACAATGCCGACTTACGTCCAGGGGGAGTAATGCTTCAAACAGTCTGTATATGTGCCGTTTCTGAGAGGCCAGTACTATATTGCGACGCACCACTGGGTGTTTACTGTAACCCTTGGAGCTTCATATTGACGATGAAACACAGAATTTGCATCGGCATTGAATATAGTAGGCACAATGCCGACTTACGTCCATGGGGAGCAATGCTTCATACAGTTGTATACGTGCCATTCCTGAGAGGCCAGTATTAGATTGCGACGCACCACTCGGTGTTTACTGTAACCTTTGGAGCTTCATATTGATGATGAAACACAGAAATTTCATCGGGATTGAATATAGTAGGCAGAAGGCCGACTTACGTCCAGGGGGACTAATGCTTCAAACAGTCTGTATACGTGCCTTTCCTGAGAGGCCAGTATTAGATTGCGACGCACCACTGGGTGTTTACTGTAACCCTTGGAGCTTCATATTGACGATGACACACAGAAATTGCATCGAGATTGAATATAGTAGGCACAATGCCAACTTACGTCCAGGGGGAGTAATGCTTCAAACAGTCTGTATACGTGCCTTACTTGAGAGGCCAGTATTAGATTGCGACGAATCACTGGGTGTTTACTGCCACCCTTGGAGCTTCATATTGATAATGAAACACAGAAATTGCATCGGGATTGAATATAGTAGGCACAATGCCGACTTACGTGCAGGGGGAGCAATGCTTCAAACAGTTGTATACGTGCCTTTCCTGAGAGGCCAGAAATTAGACTGCGACGCACCACTGGGAGATTACTTTAACCCTTGGAGCTTCATATTGACGATGAAACACAGAAATTGCATAGGGATTGAATATAGTAGGCACAATGCCGACTTACGTCCAGGGGGAGCAATGCTTCAAACAGTCTGTATACGTGCCTTTCCTGAGAGGCCAGTATTAGGTTGCGACGCACCACTGGGTGTTTACTGTAACCCTTGGAGCTTCATATTGACGATGAAACACAGATATTGCATCGGGATTTAATATAGTAGGCAGAAGGCCGACTTACGTCCAGGGGGAGCAATGCTTCAACAGTCTGTATATGTGCCGTTACTGAGAGGCCAGTATTAGAGTGCGACGCACCACTGGGTGTTTTTATTGTAACCCTTGGAGCTTCATATTGACGATGAAACACAGAAATTGCATCGGGATTGAATATAGGATGCACAATGCCGACTTACGTGTAGGGGGAGCAATGCTTCAAACAGTCTGGATACGTGCCTTTCCTGAGAGGCCAGTATTAGATTGCGACGCACCACTGGGTGTTTACTGTACCCCTTGGTGCTCCAAATTGACTATGCAACACAGAAATTGCATCGGGATTGAATATAGTAGGCAGAAGGCCAACTTACGTCCAGGGGGAGGAATGCTTCAAACAGTCTGTATATGTGCCGTTACTGAGAGGCCAGTATTAGATTGCGACGCACCACTGGGTGTTTACTGTAACCCTTGGAGCTCCATATTGACTATGAAACACAGAAATTGAATCGGGAATGAATATAGTAGGCAGAAGGCCGACTAACGTACAGGGGGAGGAGTGCTTCAAACAGTCTGTATACGTGCCTATCCTGAGAGGCCAGTATTAGATTGCGACACACCACTGGGTGTTTACCGTAACCCTTGGAGCTTCATATTGACCATGAAACACAGAAATTGCATCGCGATTGAATATAGTAGGTACAATGCAGACTTACGTCCAGGGGGAACAATGCTTCATACAGTTGTATACGTGTCTTTCCTGAGATTCCAGTATTAGATTGCGACGCACCACTGGGTGTTTACTGTAAAACTTGGAGCTTCATATTGACGATGAAACACAGAAATTGCATCGGGATTGAATATAGTCGCACAATGCCGACTTACGTCCAGGGGGAGTAATGCTTCAAACAGTCTGTATATGTGCCGTTTCTGAGAGGCCAGTACTATATTGCGACGCACCACTGGGTGTTTACTGTAACCCTTGGAGCTTCATATTGACGATGAAACACAGAATTTGCATCGGCATTGAATATAGTAGGCACAATGCCGACTTACGTCCATGGGGAGCAATGCTTCATACAGTTGTATACGTGCCATTCCTGAGAGGCCAGTATTAGATTGCGACGCACCACTCGGTGTTTACTGTAACCTTTGGAGCTTCATATTGATGATGAAACACAGAAATTTCTTCGGGATTGAATATAGTAGGCAGAAGGCCGACTTACGTCCAGGGGGACTAATGCTTCAAACAGTCTGTATACGTGCCTTTCCTGAGAGGCCAGTATTAGATTGCGACGCACCACTGGGTGTTCACTGTAACCCTTGGAGCTTCATATTGACGATGACACACAGAAATTGCATCGAGATTGAATATAGTAGGCACAATGCCGACTTACGTCCAGGGGGAGCAATGCTTCAAACAGTTGTATACGTGCCTTACCTGAGAGGCCAGTATTAGATTGCGACGCACCACTGGGTGTTTACTGCCACCCTTGGAGCTTCATATTGATGATGAAACACAGAAATTGCATCGGGATTGAATATAGTAGGCACAATGCCGACTTACGTGCAGGGGGAGCAATGCTTCAACAGTCTGTATATGTGCCGTTACTGAGAGGCCAGTATTAGAGTGCGACGCACCACTGGGTGTTTTTATTGTAACCCTTGGAGCTTCATATTGACGATGAAACACAGAAATTGCATCGGGATTGAATATAGGATGCACAATGCCGACTTACGTGTAGGGGGAGCAATGCTTCAAACAGTCTGGATACGTGCCTTTCCTGAGAGGCCAGTATTAGATTGCGATGCACCACTGGGTGTTTACTGTACCCCTTGGTGCTCCATATTGACTATGCAACACAGAAATTGCATCGGGATTGAATATAGTAGGCAGAAGGCCAACTTACGTCCAGGGGGAGGAATGCTTCAAACAGTCTGTAAATGTGCCGTTACTGAGAGGCCAGAATTAGATTGCGACGCACATCTGGGTGTTTACTGTAACCCTTGGAGCTCCATATTGACTATGAAACACAGAAATGGAATCGGGATTAAATATAGTAGGCGGAAGGCAGACTTACGTACAGAGGGAGGAATGTTTCAAACAGTCTGTATACGTGCCTTTCCTGAGAGGCCAGTATTAGATTGCGACACACCACTGGGTGTTTACCGTAACCCTTGGAGCTTCATATTGACTATGAAACACAGAAATTGCATCGGGATTGAATATAGTAGGCAGAAGGCAGACTTACGTACAGAGGGAGGAATGCTTCAAACAGTCTGTATACTTGCCTTTTCTGAGAGGCCAGTATTAGATTGCGACGCACCACTGGGTGTTTACTGTAACCCTTGGAGCTTCATATTTACTATGAAACACAGAAATTGCATCGGCATTGAATATAGTAGGCAGAAGGCCGACTTACGTCCAGGGGGACCAATGCTTCAAACAGTCTGTATACGTGCCTTTCCTGAGAGGCCAGTATTAGATTGCGACGCACCACTGGGTGTTTACTGTAACCCTTGGAGCTTCATATTGACGATGAAACACAGATATTGCATCGGGATTTAATATAGTAGGCAGAAGGCCGACTTACGTCCAGGGGGAGCAATGCTTCAACAGTCTGTATATGTGCCGTTACTGAGAGGCCAGTATTAGAGTGCGACGCACCACTGGGTGTTTTTATTGTAAACCTTGGAGCTTCATATTGACGATGAAACACAGAAATTGCATCGGGATTGAATATAGGATGCACAATGCCGACTTACGTGTAGGGGGAGCAATGCTTCAAACAGTCTGGATACGTGCCTTTCCTGAGAGGCCAGTATTAGATTGCGACGCACCACTGGGTGTTTACTGTACCCCTTGGTGCTCCATATTGACTATGCAACACAGAAATTGCATCGGGATTGAATATAGTAGGCAGAAGGCCAACTTACGTCCAGGGGGAGGAATGCTTCAAACAGTCTGTATATGTGCCGTTACTGAGAGGCCGGTATTTGATTGCGACGCACCACTGGGTGTTTACTGTAACCCTTGGAGCTCCATATTGACTATGAAACACAGAAATTGAATCGGGAATGAATATAGTAGGCAGAAGGCCGACTTACGTACAGGGGGAGGAGTGCTTCAAACAGTCTGTATACGTGCCTTTCCTGAGAGGCCAGTATTAGATTGCGACACACCACTGGGTGTTTACCGTAACCCTTGGAGCTTCATATTGACTATGACACACAGAAATTGCATCGGGATTGAATATAGTAGGCAGAAGGCAGACTTACGTACAGAGGGAGGATTGCTTCAAACAGTCTGTATACTTGCCTTTTCTTAGAGGCCAGTATTAGATTGCGACGCACCACTGGGTGTTTACTGTAACCCTTGGAGCTTCATATTTACTATGAAACACAGAAATTGCATCGGCATTGAATATAGTAGGCAGAAGGCCGACTTACGTCCAGGGGGAGGAATGCTTCAAACAGTCTGTATATGTGCCGTTACTGAGAGGCCAGTATTAGATTGCGACGCACCACTGGGTGTTTACTGTAACCCTTGGAGCTTCATATTGACTATGAAACACAGAAATTGCATCGGGACTGAATATAGTAGGCAGAAGGCCGACTTACGTCCAGGGGGAGGAATGCTTCAAACAGTCTGTATATGTGCCGTTACTGAGAGGCCAGTATTAGATTGCGACGCACTACTGGGTGTTTACTGTAACCCTTGGAGCTTCATATTGACGATGAAACACAGAAATTGCATCGGGATTGAATATAGTAGGCACAATGCCGACTTACGTCCAGGGGGAGCAATGCTTCAAACAGTCTGTATACGTGCCTTTCCTGAGAGGCCAGTATTAGACTGCGACGCACCACTGGGTGTTTACTGTAACCCTTGGAGCTTCATATTGACGATGAAATTCAGGAATTGCATCGGGATTGAATATAGTAGGCAGAATGCCGACATACGTCCAGGGGGAGGAATGCTTCAAACAGTCTGTATATGTGCCGTTACTGAGAGGCCAGTATTAGATTGCGACGCACCACTGGGTATTTACTGTAACCCTTGGAGCTTCATATTGACTATGAAACACAGAAATCGCATCGGGATTGGATATAGTAGGCAGAAGGCCGACTTACGTCCAGGGGGAGCAATGCTTCAACAGTCTGTATTTGTGCCGTTACTGAGAGGCCAGTATTAGAGTGCGACGCACCACTGGGTGTTTACTGTAACCCTTGGAGCTTCATATTGACTATGAAACACAGAAATTGCATCGGGATTGAATATAGGAGGTACAATGCCGACTTACGTCCAGAGGGAGCAATGCTTCAAACAGTCTGTATACGTGCCTTTCCTGAGAGGCCAGTATTAGATTGTGAAGCACCACTGGGTGTTTACTGTAACCCTTGGAGCTCCATATTGACTATGAAACACAGAAATTGCATCGGGATTGAATATAGTAGGCAGAAGGCCGTCTTACGTCCAGGGGAAGGAATGCTTCAAACAGTCTGTATATGTGCCGTTACTGAGAAGCCAGTATTAGATTGCGTCGCACCACTGGGTGTTTACTGTAACCCTTGGAGCTTCAAATTGACTATGAAACACAGAAATTGCAACGGGATTGAATATAGTAGGCAGAAGGCCGACTTACGTCCAGGAGGAGCAATGCTTCAAAGAGTCTGTATACGTGCCTTTCCTGAGAGGCCAGTATTAGACTGCGACGCACCACTGGGAATTTACTGTAACCCTTGGGGCTTCATATTGACGATGAAACACAGAAATTGCATCGGGATTGAATATAGTAGGCACAATGCCGACTTACGTCCAGGGGGAGTAATGCTTAAAAGAGTCCGTATATGTGCCGTTTCTGAGAAGCCAGTACTAGATTGCGACGCACCACTGGGTGTTTAGTGTAACCCTTGGAGCTTCATATTGACGATGAAACACAGAAATTGCATCGGGATTGAATATAGTAGGCACAATGCCGACTTACGTCCAGGGGGAGCAATGCTTCAAACAGTCTGTATACGTGCCTTTCCTGAGTGGCCAGTATTAGACTGCGACGCACCACTGGGAGTTTACTGTAACCCTTGGAGCTTCATATTGACGATGAAACATAGAAATTGCATCGGGATTGATTATGGTAGGCACAATGCCGACTGACGTCCAGGGGGAGCAATGCTTCATACAGTTGTATACGTGCCTTTCCTGAGATTCCAGTATTAGATTGCGACGCACCACTCGGTGTTTACTGTAACCCTTGGGGCTTCATATTGCTGATGAAACACAGAAATTGCATTGGGATTGAATATAGTAGGCAGAAGGCCGACTTACGTCCAGGGGGAGTAATGCTTCAAACAGTCTGTATACGTGCCTTTCCTGAGAGGCCAGTATTTGATGGCGACGCACCACTGGGTGTTTACTGTAACCCTTGGAGCTTCATATTGTCGATGACACACAGAAATTGCATCGGGATTGAATATAGTAGGCACAATGCTTACTTAGGTCCAGGGGGAGCAATGCTTCAAACAGTCTGTATACGTGCCTTTCCTGAGAGGCCAGTATTAGATTGCGACGCACCACTGGGTGTTTACTGTAACCCTTGGAGCTTCATATTGACGATGAAACACAGAAATTGCATCGGGATTTAATATAGTAGGCACAATGCCGACTTAAGTCCAGGGGAGAAGAATGCTTCAAACAGTCTATATACTTGCCTTTCCTGAGAGGCCAGTATTAGATTGCGAAGCACCACTGGGTGTTTACTGTACCCTTGGTGCTTCATATTGACTATGAAACACAGGAATTGCATCGGGACTGAATATAGTAGGCAGAAGGCTGACTTACGTCCAGGGGGAGGAATGCTTCAAACAGTCTGTATATGTGCCGTTACTGAGAGGCCAGTATTAGATTGCGACGCACCACTGGGTGATTACTGTAACCCTTCGAGCTTCATATTGAACATGAAACACAGAAATTGCATCGGGATTGAATATAGGAGGCTCAATGCCGACTTACGTCCAGGGGGAGCAATGCTTCAAACAGTCTGCATACGTGCCATTCCTGAGAGGCCAGTATTAGATTGCGACGCACCACTGGGTGTTTACTGTAACCCTTGGAGCTCCATATTGACTATGAAACACAGAAATTGCATCGGGATTGAATATAGTAGGCAGAAGGCCGACTTACGTCCATGGGGAGGAATGCTTCAAACAGTCTTATATGTGCCGTTACTGAGAGGCCAGTATTAGATTGCGACGCACCACTGGGGGTTTACTGTAACCCTTTGAGCTCTATATTGACTATGAAACACAGAAATTGCATCGGGATTGAATATAGTAGGCAGAAGGCCGACTTCCGTACAGGGGGAGGAATGCTTAAAACAGTCTGTATACGTGCCTTTCCTGAGAGGCCAGTATTAGATTGCGACACACCACTGGGTGTTTACCGTAACCCTCGGAGCTTCATATTGACTATGAAACACAGAAATTGCATCGGGATTGAATATAGTAGGCAGAAGGCCGACTTACGTCCAGGGGGAGGAATGCTTCAAACAGTCTATATACTTGCCTTTCCTGAGAGGCCAGTATTAGATTGCGACGCACCACTGGGTGTTTACTGTACCCTTGGAGCTTCATATTGACTATGAAACACAGGAATTGCATCGGGATTGAATATAGTAGGCAGAAGGCCGACATACGTCCAGGGGGAGGAATGCTTCAAACAGTCTGTATATGTGCCGTTACTGAGAGGCCAGTATTAGATTGCGACGCACCACTGGGTGTTTACTGTAACCCTTGGAGCTTCATATTGACTATGAAACACAGAAATTGCATCGGGATTGAATATAGTATGCAGAAGGCCGACTTACGTCCAGGGGGAGCAACGCTTCAACAGTCTGTATATGTGCCGTTACTGAGAGGCCAGTATTAGAGTGCGAAGCACCACTGGGTGTTTTTATTTTAACCCTTGGAACTTCATATTGACGATGAAACACAGAAATTGCATTGGGATTGAAGATAGTGGGCAGAAGGCCGACTTACGTCCAGGGGGAGCAATGCTTCAACAGTCTGTATATGTGCCGTTACTGAGAGGCCACTATAAGATTGCGACGCACCACTGGGTGTTTTTATTGTAACCCTTGGAGTTTCATATTGACGATGAAACACAGAAATTGCATCGGGATTGAATATAGTAGGCAGAAGGCGGACTTACGTCCAGGGGGAGCAATGCTTCAAACAGTCTGTATACTTGCCTTTCCTGAGAGGCCAGTATTAGATTGCAACGCACCACTGGGTGTTTACTGCAACCCTTGGAGCTTCATATTGACTATGAAACACAGAAATTGCATCGGGATTGAATATAGTAGGCAGAAGGCCGACTTACGTCCAGGGGGAGGAATGCTTCAAACAGTCTGTATATGTGCCGTTACTGAGAGGCCAGTATTAGATTGCGTCGCACCACTGGGTGTTTACTGTATCCCTTGGAGCTTCATATTGACTATGAAACACAGAAATTGCGTCGGGATTGAATATAGTAGGCAGAAGGCTGACTTACGTCCAGGAGGAGCAATGCTTCAAAGAGTCTGTATACGTGCCTTTCCTGAGATGCCAGTATTAGACTGCGACGCACCACTGGGAATTTACTGTAACCCTTGGGGCTTCATATTGACGATGAGACACAGAAATTGCATCGGGATTGAACATAGTAGGCACAATGCCGACTTACGTCCAGGGGGAGTAATGCTTAAAAGAGTCCGTATATGTGCCGTTTCTCAGAGGCCAGTACTAGATTGCGACGCACCACTGGGTGTTTAGTGTAACCCTTGGAGCTTCATTTGACGATGAAACACAGAAATTGCATCGGGATTGAGTATAGTAGGCAGAAGGCCGACTTACGTCCAGGGGGAGGAATGCTTCAAACAGTCTGTATACTTGCCTTTCCTGAGAGGCCAGTATTAGATTGCGACGCACCACTGGGTGTTTACTGTACCCTTGGAGCTTCATATTGACTATGAAACACAGAAATTGCATCGGGATTGAATATAGTAGGCAGAAGGCCGACTTACGTCCAGGGGGAGGAATGCTTCAAACAGTCTGTGTACGTGCCTTTCCTGAGGGGCCAGTATTAGATTGCGACACACCACTGGGTGTTTACTGTAACCCTTGGAGCTTCATATTGACTATGAAACACAGAAATTGCATCGGGATTGAGTATAGTAGGCAGAAGGCCGACTTACGTCCAGGGGGAGGAATGCTTCAAACAGTCTATATACTTGCCTTTCCTGAGAGGCCAGTATGAGATTGCGACGCACCACTGGGTGTTTACTGTACCCTTGGAACTTCATATTGACTATGAAACACAGGAATTGCATCGGGATTGAATATAGTAGGCAGAAGGCCGACATACGTCCAGGGGGAGGAATGCTTCAAACAGTCTGTATATGTGCCGTTACTGAGTGGCCAGTATTAGATTGCGACGCACCACTGGGTGTTTACTGTAACCCTTGGAGCTTCATATTGACTATGAAACACAGAAATTGCATCGGGATTGAATATAGTATGCAGAAGGCCGACTTACGTCCAGGGGGAGCAACGCTTCAACAGTCTGTATATGTGCCGTTACTGAGAGGCCAGTATTAGAGTGCGACGCACCACTGGGTGTTTTTATTTTAACCCTTGGAACTTCATATTGACGATGAAACACAGAAATTGCATTGGGATTGAAGATAGTGGGCAGAAGGCCGAATTACATCCAGGGGGAGCAATGCTTCAACAGTCTGTATATGTGCCGTTACTGAGAGGCCACTATAAGATTGCGACGCACCACTGGGTGTTTTTATTGTAACCCTTGGAGTTTCATATTGACGATGAAACGCAGAAATTGCATCGGGATTGAATATAGTAGGCAGAAGGCGGACTTACGTCCAGGGGAGCAATGCTTCAAACAGTCTGTATACTTGCCTTTCCTGAGAGGCCAGTATTAGATTGCGACGCACCACTGGGTGTTTACTGCAACCCTTGGAGCTTCATATTGACTATGAAACACAGAAATTGCATTGGGATTGAATATAGTAGGCAGAAGGCCGACTTACGTCCAGGGGGAGGAATGCTTCAAACAGTCTGTATATGTGCCGTTACTGAGAGGCCAGTATTAGATTGCGTCGCACCACTGGGTGTTTACTGTAACCCTTGGAGCTTCATATTGACTATGAAACACAGAAATTGCATCGGGATTGAATATAGTAGGCAGAAGGCTGACTTACGTCCAGGAGGAGCAATGCTTCAAAGAGTCTGTATACGTGCCTTTCCTGAGAGGCCAGTATTAGACTGCGACGCACCACTGGGAATTTACTGTAACCCTTGGGGCTTCATATTGACGATGAAACATAGAAATTGCATCGGGATTGATTATGGTAGGCACAATGCCGACTTACGTCCAGGGGGAGTAATGCTTAAAAGAGTCCGTATATGTGCCGTTTCTGAGAGGCCAGTACTAGATTGCGACGCACCACTGGGTGTTTAGTGTAACCCTTGGAGCTTCATTTTGACGATGAAACACAGAAATTGCATCGGGATTGAATATAGTAGGCACAATGCCGACTTAAGTACAGGGGGAGCAATGCTTCAAACAACCTGTATATGTGCCTTTCCTGAGAGGCCGGTATTAGTTTGCGACGCACCACTGGGTGTTTAATGTAACCCTTGGAGCTTCATATTGACTATGAAACACAGAAATTGCATCGGGATTGACTATAGTAGGCACAATGCCGACTTACGTCCAGGGGGAGCAATGCTTCAAACAGTCTGTATACGTGCCTTTCCTGAGAGGCCAGTATTAGAGTGCGACGCACCACTGGGAGTTTACTGTAACCCTTGGAGCTTCATATTGACGATGAAACATAGAAATTGCATCGGGATTGATTATAGTAGGCACAATGCCGACTTACGTCCAGGGGGAGCAATGCTTCATACAGTTGTATACGTGCCTTTCCTGAGATTCCAGTATTAGATTGCGACGCACCACTGGGTGTTTACTGTAACCCTTGGAGCTTCATATTGCTGTTGAAACACAGAAATTGCATCGGGATTGAATATGGTAGGCAGAAGGCCGACTTACGTCCAGGGGGAGTAATGCTTCAAACAGTCTGTATACGTGCCTTTCCTGAGAGGCCAGTATTTGATGGCGACGCACCACTGGGTGTTTACTGTAACCCTTGGAGCTTCATATTAACGATGACACACAGAAATTGCATCGGGATTGAATATAGTAGGCACAATGCCTACTTACGTCCAGGGGGAGCAATGCTTCAAACAGTCTGTATACGTCCTTTTCCTGAGGGGCCAGTATTAGATTGCGACGCACTACTGGGTGTTTACCGTAACCCTTGGAGCCTCATATTGACGATGAAACACAGAAATTGCATCGGGATTGAATATAGTAGGCACAATGCCGACTTAAGTCCAGGGGAGAAGAATGCTTCAAACAGTCTATATACTTGCCTTTCCTGAGAGGCCAGTATTAGATTGCGAAGCACCACTGGGTGTTTACTGTACCCTTGGTGCTTCATATTGACTATGAAACACAGGAATTGCATCGGGACTGAATATAGTAGGCAGAAGGCCGACTTACGTCCAGGGGGAGGAATGCTTCAAACAGTCTGTATATGTGCCGTTACTGAGAGGCCAGTATTAGATTGCGACGCACCACTGGGTGTTTACTGTAACCCTTCGAGCTTCATAATGACGATGAAACACAGAAATTGCATCGGGATTGAATATAGGAGGCACAATGCCGACTTACGTCCAGGGGGAGCAATGCTTCAAACAGTCTGCATACGTGCCTTTCCTGAGAGGCCAGTATTAGATTGCGACGCACCACTGTGTGTTTACTGTAACCCTTGGAGCTCCATATTGACTATGAAACACAGAAATTGCATCGGGATTGAATATAGTAGGCAGAAGGCCGACTTACGTCCATGGGGAGGAATGCTACAAACAGTCTGTATATGTGCCGTTACTGAGAGGCCAGTATTAGATTGCGACGCACCACTGGGGGTTTACTGTAACCCTTTGAGCTCTATATTGACTATGAAACACAGAAATTGCATCGGGATTGAATATAGTAGGCAGAAGGCCGACTTACGTACAGGGGGAGGAATGCTTCAAACAATCTGTATACGTGCCTTTCCTGAGAGGCCAGTATTAGATTGCGACACACCACTGGGTGTTTACCGTAACCCTCGGAGCTTCATATTGACTATGAAACACAGAAATTGCATCGGGATTGAATATAGTAGGCAGAAGGCCGACTTACGTCCAGGGGGAGGAATGCTTCAAACAGTCTGTATACTTGCCTTTCCTGAGAGGCCAGTATTAGATTGCGACGCACCACTGGGTGTTTACTGTAACCCTTGGTGCTTCATATTGACTATGAAACACAGAAATTGCATCGGGATTGAATATAGTAGGCAGAAGGCCGACTTACGTCCAGAGGGAGGAATGCTTCAAACAGTCTGTATATGTGCCGTTACTGAGAGGCCAGTATTAGATTGCGACGCGACACTGGGTGTTTACTGTAACCCTTGGAGCTTCATATTGACTGTGAAACACAGAAATTACATCGCGATTGAATCTAGTAGGCAGAAGGCCGACTTACGTACAGGGGGAGGAATGCTTCAAACAGTCTGTACACGTGCCTTTCCTGAGAGTCCAGTATTATATTGCGACACACCACTGCGTGTTTACTGTAACCCTTGGAGCTTCATATTGACTATGAAACACAGAAATTGCATCGGGATTGAATGTAGTAGGCAGAAGGCCGACTTACGTCCAGGGGGAGGAATGCTTCAAACAGTCTATATACTTGCCTTTCCTGAGAGGCCAGTATTAGATTGCGACGCACCACTGGGTGTTTACTGTACCCTTGGAGCTTCATATTGACTATGAAACACAGAAATTGCATCGGGATTGAATATAGTAGGCAGAAGGCCGACTTACGTCCAGGGGGAGCAATGCTTCAAACAGCCTGTATACTTGCCTTTCCTGAGAGGCCAGTATTAGATTGCGACGACCACTGGGTGTTTACTGTAACCCTTGGAGCTTCATATTGACTATGAAACACAGGAATTGCATCGGGATTGAATATAGTAGGCAGAAGGCCGTCATACGTCCAGGGGGAGGAATGCTTCAAACAGTCTGTATATGTGCCGTTACTGAGAGGCCAGTATTAGATTGCGACGCACCACTGGGTGTTTACTGTAACCCTTGGAGCTTCATATTGACTATGAAACACAGAAATTGCATCGGGATTGAATATAGTATGCAGAAGGCCGACTTACGTCCAGGGGGAGCAACGCTTCATCAGTCTGTATATGTGCCGTTACTGAGAGGCCAGTATTAGAGTGCGACGCACCACTGGGTGTTTTTATTTTAACCCTTGGAGCTTCATATTGACGATGAAACACAGAAATAGCATTGGGATTGAAGATAGTGGGCAGAAGGCCGACTTACGTCCAGGGGGAGCAATGCTTCAACAGTCTGTACATGTGCCGTTACTGAGAGGCCACTATTAGATTGCGACGCACCACTGGGTGTTTTTATTGTAACCCTTGGAGCTTCATATTGACGATGAAACACAGAAATTGCATCGGGATTGAATATAGTAGGCAGAAGGCGGACTTACGTCCAGGGGGAGCAATGCTTCAAACAGTCTGTATACTTGCCTTTCCTGAGAGGCCA
Organism: Schistocerca cancellata; assembly: GCF_023864275.1. Classification (NCBI taxonomy): domain Eukaryota; kingdom Metazoa; phylum Arthropoda; class Insecta; order Orthoptera; family Acrididae; genus Schistocerca; species Schistocerca cancellata. The sequence goes on along the minus strand of NC_064634.1, from coordinate 466,526,776 downwards.
GTATTAGATTGCGACGCACCACTGGGTGTTTACTGCAACCCTTGGAGCTTCATATTGACTATGAAACACAGAAATTGCATCGGGATTGAATATAGTAGGCAGAAGGCCGACTTACGTCCAGGGGGAGGAATGCTTCAAACAGTCTGTATATTTGCCGTTACTGAGAGGCCTGTATTAGATTGCGACGCACCACTGGGAGTTTACTGTAACCCTTGGAGCTTCATATTGACAATGAAACACAGAAATTGCATCGGGATTGAATATAGTAGGCACAATGCCGACTTATGTCCAGGGGGAGCAATGCTTCAAACAGTCTGTATACGTGCCTTTCCTGAGAGGCCAGTATTAGACTGCGACGCACCACTGGGAGTTCGCTGTAACCCTTGGAGCTTCATATTGACGATGAAACACAGAAATTGCGTCGGGATTGAATATAGTAGGCAGAAGGCCGACATACGTCCAGGGGGAGGAATGCTTCAGACAGTCTGTATATGTGCCGTTACTGAGAGGCCAGTATTAGATTGCGACGCACCACTGGGTGTTTACTGTAATCATTTGCAGCTTCATATTTACTATGAAACACAGAAATTACATCGGGATTGAATATAGTAGGCAGAAGGCCGACTTACGTCCAGGGGGAGCAATGCTTCAACAGTCTGTATATGTGCCGTTACTGAGAGGCCAGTATTAGAGTGCGACGCACCACTGGGTGTTTTTATTGTAACCCTTGGAGCTTCATATTGACGATGAAACACAGAAATTGCATCGGGATAGAATATAGGAAGCACAATGCCGACTTACGTCCAGGGGGAGCAATGCTTCAAACAGTCTGTATACGTGCCTTTCCTGAGAGGCCAGTATTAGATTCCGACGCACCACTGGGTGTTTACTGCAACCCTTGGTGCTCCATATTGACTATGAAACACAGAAATTGCATCGGGATTGAATATAGTAGGCAGAAGGCCGACTTACGTCCAGGGGGAGCAATGCTTCAAACAGCCTGTATACTTGCCTTTCCTGAGAGGCCAGTATTAGATTGCGACGACCACTGGGTGTTTACTGTAACCCTTGGAGCTTCATATTGACTATGAAACACAGGAATTGCATCGGGATTGAATATAGTAGGCAGAAGGCCGTCATACGTCCAGGGGGAGGAATGCTTCAAACAGTCTGTATATGTGCCGTTACTGAGAGGCCAGTATTAGATTGCGACGCACCACTGGGTGTTTACTGTAACCCTTGAAGCTTCATATTGACTATGAAACACAGAAATTGCATCGGGATTGAATATAGTATGCAGAAGGCCGACTTACGTCCAGGGGGAGCAACGCTTCATCAGTCTGTATATGTGCCGTTACTGAGAGGCCAGTATTAGAGTGCGACGCACCACTGGGTGTTTTTATTTTAACCCTTGGAGCTTCATATTGACGATGAAACACAGAAATAGCATTGGGATTGAAGATAGTGGGCAGAAGGCCGACTTACGTCCAGGGGGAGCAATGCTTCAACAGTGTGTACATGTGCCGTTACTGAGAGGCCACTATTAGATTGCGACGCACCACTGGGTGTTTTTATTGTAACCCTTGGAGCTTCATTTTGACGATGAAACACAGAAATTGCATCGGGATTGAATATAGTAGGCAGAAGGCGGACTTACGTCCAGGGGGAGCAATGCTTCAAACAGTCTGTATACTTGCCTTTCCTGAGAGGCCAGTATTAGATTGCGACGCACCACTGGGTGTTTACTGCAACCCTTGGAGCTTCATATTGACTATGAAACACAGAAATTGCATCGGGATTGAATATAGTAGGCAGAAGGCCGACTTACGTCCAGGGGGAGGAATGCTTCAAACAGTCTGTATATGTGCCGTTACTGAGAGGCCTGTATTAGATTGCGACGCACCACTGGGAGTTTACTGTAACCCTTGGAGCTTCATATTGACAATGAAACACAGAAATTGCATCGGGATTGAATATAGTAGGCACAATGCCGACTTACGTCCAGGGGGAGCAATGCTTCAAACAGTCTGTATACGTGCCTTTCCTGAGAGGCCAGTATTAGACTGCGACGCACCACTGGGAGTTCGCTGTAACCCTTGGAGCTTCATATTGACGATGAAACACAGGAATTGCGTCGGGATTGAATATAGTAGGCAGAAGGCCGACATACGTCCAGGGGGAGGAATGCTTCAAACAGTCTGTATATGTGCCGTTACTGAGAGGCCAGTATTAGATTGCGACGCACCACTGGGTGTTTACTGTAATCATTTGCAGCTTCATATTTACTATGAAACACAGAAATTACATCGGGATTGAATATAGTAGGCAGAAGGCCGACTTACGTCCAGGGGGAGCAATGCTTCAACAGTCTGTATATGTGCCGTTACTGAGAGGCCAGTATTAGAGTGCGACGCACCACTGGGTGTTTTTATTTTAACCCTTGGAGCTTCATATTGACGATGAAACACAGAAATAGCATTGGGATTGAAGATAGTGGGCAGAAGGCCGACTTACGTCCAGGGGGAGCAATGCTTCAACAGTCTGTACATGTGCCGTTACTGAGAGGCCACTATTAGATTGCGACGCACCACTGGGTGTTTTTATTGTAACCCTTGGAGCTTCATTTTGACGATGAAACACAGAAATTGCATCGGGATTGAATATAGTAGGCAGAAGGCGGACTTACGTCCAGGGGGAGCAATGCTTCAAACAGTCTGTATACTTGCCTTTCCTGAGAGGCCAGTATTAGATTGCGACGCACCACTGGGTGTTTACTGCAACCCTTGGAGCTTCATATTGACTATGAAACACAGAAATTGCATCGGGATTGAATATAGTAGGCAGAAGGCCGACTTACGTCCAGGGGGAGGAATGCTTCAAACAGTCTGTATATGTGCCGTTACTGAGAGGCCTGTATTAGATTGCGACGCACCACTGGGAGTTTACTGTAACCCTTGGAGCTTCATATTGACAATGAAACACAGAAATTGCATCGGGATTGAATATAGTAGGCACAATGCCGACTTACGTCCAGGGGGAGCAATGCTTCAAACAGTCTGTATACGTGCCTTTCCTGAGAGGCCAGTATTAGACTGCGACGCACCACTGGGAGTTCGCTGTAACCCTTGGAGCTTCATATTGACGATGAAACACAGGAATTGCGTCGGGATTGAATATAGTAGGCAGAAGGCCGACATACGTCCAGGGGGAGGAATGCTTCAAACAGTCTGTATATGTGCCGTTACTGAGAGGCCAGTATTAGATTGCGACGCACCACTGGGTGTTTACTGTAATCATTTGCAGCTTCATATTTACTATGAAACACAGAAATTACATCGGGATTGAATATAGTAGGCAGAAGGCCGACTTACGTCCAGGGGGAGCAATGCTTCAACAGTCTGTATATGTGCCGTTACTGAGAGGCCAGTATTAGAGTGCGACGCAATACTGGGTGTTTTTATTGTAACCCTTGGAGCTTCATATTGACGATGAAACACAGAAATTGCATCGGGATAGAATATAGGAAGCACAATGCCGACTTACGTCCAGGGGGAGCAATGCTTCAAACAGTCTGTATACGTGCCTTTCCTGAGAGGCCAGTATTAGATTCCGACGCACCACTGGGTGTTTACTGCAACCCTTGGTGCTCCATATTGACTATGAAACACAGAAATTGCATCGGGATTGAATATAGTAGGCAGAAGGCCGACTTACGTCCAGGGGGAGGAATGCTTCAAACAGTCTGTATATTTGCCGTTACTGAGAGGCCAGTATTAGTTTGCGACGCACAACCGGGTTTTCTGTAACCCTTGGAGCTTCATATTGACTATGAAACACAGAAATTGCATCGGGATTGAATATAGTAGGCAGAAGGCCGACTTACGTCCAGGGGGAGGAATGCTTCAAACAGTCTGTATACTTGCCTTTCCTGAGAGGCCAGTATTAGATTGCGACGCACCACTGGGTGTTTACTGTAACCCTTGGTGCTTCATATTGACTATGAAACACAGAAATTGCATCGGGATTGAATATAGTAGGCAGAAGGCCGACTTACGTCCAGAGGGAGGAATGCTTCAAACAGTCTGTATATGTGCCGTTACTGAGAGGCCAGTATTAGATTGCGACGCGACACTGGGTGTTTACTGTAACCCTTGGAGCTTCATATTGACTGTGAAACACAGAAATTACATCGGGATTGAATCTAGTAGGCAGAAGGCCGACTTACGTACAGGGGGAGGAATGCTTCAAACAGTCTGTATACGTGCCTTTCCTGAGAGTCCAGTATTATATTGCGACACATCACTGCGTGTTTACTGTAACCCTTGGGGCTTCATATTGACTATGAAACACAGAAATTGCATCGGGATTGAATGTAGTAGGCAGAAGGCCGACTTACGTCCAGGGGGAGGAATGCTTCAAACAGTCTATATACTTGCCTTTCCTGAGAGGCCAGTATTAGATTGCGACGCACCACTGGGTGTTTACTGTACCCTTGGAGCTTCATATTGACTATGAAACACAGAAATTGCATCGGGATTGAATATAGTAGGCAGAAGGCCGACTTACGTCCAGGGGGAGCAATGCTTCAAACAGCCTGTATACTTGCCTTTCCTGAGAGGCCAGTATTAGATTGCGACGACCACTGGGTGTTTACTGTAACCCTTGGAGCTTCATATTGACTATGAAACACAGGAATTGCATCGGGATTGAATATAGTAGGCAGAAGGCCGTCATACGTCCAGGGGGAGGAATGCTTCAAACAGTCTGTATATGTGCCGTTACTGAGAGGCCAGTATTAGATTGCGACGCACCACTGGGTGTTTACTGTAACCCTTGGAGCTTCATATTGACTATGAAACACAGAAATTGCATCGGGATTGAATATAGTATGCAGAAGGCCGACTTACGTCCAGGGGGAGCAACGCTTCATCAGTCTGTATATGTGCCGTTACTGAGAGGCCAGTATTAGAGTGCGACGCACCACTGGGTGTTTTTATTTTAACCCTTGGAGCTTCATATTGACGATGAAACACAGAAATAGCATTGGGATTGAAGATAGTGGGCAGAAGGCCGACTTACGTCCAGGGGGAGCAATGCTTCAACAGTCTGTACATGTGCCGTTACTGAGAGGCCACTATTAGATTGCGACGCACCACTGGGTGTTTTTATTGTAACCCTTGGAGCTTCATATTGACGATGAAACACAGAAATTGCATCGGGATTGAATATAGTAGGCAGAAGGCGGACTTACGTCCAGGGGGAGCAATGCTTCAAACAGTCTGTATACTTGCCTTTCCTGAGAGGCCAGTATTAGATTGCGACGCACCACTGGGTGTTTACTGCAACCCTTGGAGCTTCATATTGACTATGAAACACAGAAATTGCATCGGGATTGAATATAGTAGGCAGAAGGCCGACTTACGTCCAGGGGGAGGAATGCTTCAAACAGTCTGTATATTTGCCGTTACTGAGAGGCCTGTATTAGATTGCGACGCACCACTGGGAGTTTACTGTAACCCTTGGAGCTTCATATTGACAATGAAACACAGAAATTGCATCGGGATTGAATATAGTAGGCACAATGCCGACTTATGTCCAGGGGGAGCAATGCTTCAAACAGTCTGTATACGTGCCTTTCCTGAGAGGCCAGTATTAGACTGCGACGCACCACTGGGAGTTCGCTGTAACCCTTGGAGCTTCATATTGACGATGAAACACAGAAATTGCGTCGGGATTGAATATAGTAGGCAGAAGGCCGACATACGTCCAGGGGGAGGAATGCTTCAAACAGTCTGTATATGTGCCGTTACTGAGAGGCCAGTATTAGATTGCGACGCACCACTGGGTGTTTACTGTAATCATTTGCAGCTTCATATTTACTATGAAACACAGAAATTACATCGGGATTGAATATAGTAGGCAGAAGGCCGACTTACGTCCAGGGGGAGCAATGCTTCAACAGTCTGTATATGTGCCGTTACTGAGAGGCCAGTATTAGAGTGCGACGCACCACTGGGTGTTTTTATTGTAACCCTTGGAGCTTCATATTGACGATGAAACACAGAAATTGCATCGGGATAGAATATAGGAAGCACAATGCCGACTTACGTCCAGGGGGAGCAATGCTTCAAACAGTCTGTATACGTGCCTTTCCTGAGAGGCCAGTATTAGATTCCGACGCACCACTGGGTGTTTACTGCAACCCTTGGTGCTCCATATTGACTATGAAACACAGAAATTGCATCGGGATTGAATATAGTAGGCAGAAGGCCGACTTACGTCCAGGGGGAGGAATGCTTCAAACAGTCTGTATATTTGCCGTTACTGAGAGGCCAGTATTAGTTTGCGACGCACAACCGGGTTTTCTGTAACCCTTGGAGCTTCATATTGACTATGAAACACAGAAATTGCATCGGGATTGAATATAGTAGGCAGAAGGCCGACTTACGTCCAGGGGGAGCAATGCTTCAACAGTCTGTATATGTGCCGTTACTGAGAGGCCAGTATTAGAGTGCGACGCACCACTGGGTGTTTTTATTGTAACCCTTGGAGCTTCATATTGACGATGAAACACAGAAATTGCAACGGGATTGAATATAGGAGGCATAATGCCGACTTACGTCCAGTGGGAGTAATGCTTCAAACAGTCTGTATACTTGCCTTTCCTTAGTAGCCAGTATTAGATTGCGACGCACCACTGGGTGTTTACTGCAATCCTTGGAGCTTCATATTGACTAAGAAACACAGAAATTACATCGGGATTGAATATAGTAGGCAGAAGGCCAACTTACGTCCAGGGGGAGGAATGCTTCAAACAGTCTGTATATGTGCCGTTACTGAGAGGCCAGTATTAGATTGCGACGCACCACTGGGAGTTTACTGTAACCCTTGGAGCTTCATATTGACGATGAAACACAGGAATTGCATCGGGATTGAATATAGTAGGCAGAAGGGCGACATACGTCCAGGGGGAGGAATGCTTCAAAGAGTCTGTATATGTGCCGTTACTGAGAGGCCAGTATTAGATTGCGACGCACCACTGGGTGTTTACTGTAACCCTTGCAGCTTCATATTGACTATGAAACACAGAAATAGCATCGGGATTGAATATAGTAGGCAGAAGGCCGACTTACGTCCAGGGGGAGCAATGCTTCAACAGTCTGTATATGTGCCGTTACTGAGAGGCCAGTATTAGAGTGCGACGCACCACTGGGTGTTTTTATTGTAACCCTTGGAGCTTCATATTGACGATGAAACACAGAAATTGCATCGGGATTGAATATAGTAGGCACAATGCCGACTTACGTCCAGGGGAGCAATGCTTCAAACAGCCTCTATACGTGCCATTCCTGAGAGGCCAGTATTAGACTGCGACGCACCACTGGGAGTTTACTGTAACCCTTGGAGCTTCATATTGACGATGAAACACAGGAATTGCATCGGGATTGAATATAGTAGGCAGAAGGGCGACATACGTCCAGGGGGAGGAATGCTTCAAAGAGTCTGTATATGTGCCGTTACTGAGAGGCCGGTATTAGATTGCGACGCACCACTGGGTGTTTACTGTAACCCTTGCAGCTTCATATTGACTATGAAACACAGAAATAGCATCGGGATTGAATACAGTAGGCAGAAGGCCGACTTACGTCCAGGGGGAGCAATGCTTCAACAGTCTGTATATGTGCCGTTACTGAGAGGCCAGTATTAGAGTGCGACGCACCACTGGGTGTTTTTATTGTAACCCTTGGAGCTTCATATTGACGATGAAACACAGAAATTGCATCGGGATTGAATATAGGGAGCACAATACCGACTTACGTCCAGGGGGAGCAATGCTTCAAACAGTCTGTATACGTGCCTTTCCTGAGAGGCCAGTATTACATTGCGACGCACCACTGGGTGTTTACTGTAACCCTTGGAGCTCCATATTGACTATGAAACACAGAAATTGCATCGGGATTGAATATAGTAGGCAGAAGGCCGACTTACGTCCAGGGGGAGGAATTCTTTAAACAGTCTGTATATGTGCCGTTACTGTGTGGCCAGTATTAGTTTGCGACGCACCACTGGGTTTACTGTAACCCTTGGAGCTTCATATGGACTATGAAACACAGAAATTGCATCGGGATTGAATATAGTAGGCAGAAGGCCGACTTACGTCCAGGGGGAGCAATGGTTCAAACAGTCTGTATACTTGCTTTTCCTGAGAGGCCAGTATTAGATTGCGACGCACCACTGGGTGTTTACTGTAACTCTTACAGCTTCATATTGACTATGAAACACAGAAATTGCATCGGGATTGAATATAGTAGGCAGAAGGCCGACTTACGTCCAGGGGGAGGAATGCTTCAAACAGTCTGTATATGTGCCGTTACTGAGAGGCCAGTATTAGATTGCGACGCACCACTGGGTGTTTACTGTAACCCTTGGAGCTTCATATTGACAATGAAATACAGAAATTGCATCGGGATTGAATATAGTATGCAGAAGGCCGACTTACGTCCAGGGGGAGCAATGCTTGAAACAGTCTGTATACTTGCCTTTCCTGAGAGGCCAGTATTAGATTGCGACGCACCACTGGGTGTTTACTGTAACCCTTGGAGCTTCATATTGACAATGAAACACAGAAATTTCATCGGGATTGAATATAGTAGGCACAATGCCGACTTACATCCAAGGGGAGCAATGCTTCAAACAGTCTGTATACGTGCCTTTCCTGAGAGGCCAGTATTAGACTGCGACGCACCACTGGGAGTTTACTGTAACCCTTGGAGCTTCATATTGACGATGAAACACAGGAATTACATCGGGATTGAATATAGTAGGCAGAAGGCCGAGTTAGGTCCAGGGGGAGGAATGCTTCAAACAGTCTGTATATGTGCCGATACTGAGAGGCCAGTATTAGATTGCGACGCACCACTGGGTGTTTACTGTACCCCTTGGACCTTCATATTGACTATGAAACACGGAAATTGCATCGGGATTGAATATAGTAGGCAGAAGGCCGACTTACGTCCAGGGGGAGGAATGCTTCAAACAGTCTGTATATGTGCCGTCACTGAGAGGCCAGTATTAGATTGCGACGCACCACTGGGTGTTTACTGTAACCCTTGGAGCTTCATATTGACTATGAAACACAGAAATTGCATCGGGATTGAATATAGTAGGCAGAAGGCCGACTTACGTCCAGGGGGAGGAATGCTTCAAACAGTCTAGATACTTGCCTTTCCTGAGAGGCCAGTATTAGTTTGCGACGCACCACTGGGAGTTTACTGTACCCTTGGAGCTTCATATTGACTATGAAGCACAGAAATTGCATCGGGATTGAATATAGTAGGCAGAAGGCCGACTTACGTCCAGGGGGAGCAATGGTTCAAACAGTCTGTGTACTTGCCTTTCCTGAGAGGCCAGTATTAGATTCCGACGCACCACTGGGTGTTTACTGCAACCCTTGGTGCTCCATATTGACTATGAAACACAGAAATTGCATCGGGATTGAATATAGTAGGCAGAAGGCCAACTTACGTCCAGGGGGAGGAATGCTTCAAACAGTCTGTATATTTGCCGTTACTGAGAGGCCAGTATTAGTTCGCGACGCACAACCGAGTTTTCTGTAACCCTTGGAGCTTCATATTGACTATGAAACACAGAAATTGCATCGGGATTGAATATAGTAGGCAGAAGGCCGACTTACGTCCAGGGGGAGGAATGCTTCAAACAGTCTGTATATGTGCCGTTACTGAGAGGCCAGTATTAGATTGCGACGCACCACTGGGAGTTTACTGTAACCCTTGGAGCTTCATATTGACAATGAAACACAGAAATTGCATCGGGATTGAATATAGTAGGCACAATGCCGACTTACGTCCAGGGGGAGCAATGCTTCAAACAGCCTCTATACGTGCCTTTCCTGAGAGGCCAGTATTAGACTGCGACGCACCACTGGGAGTTTACTGTAACCCTTGGAGCTTCATATTGACGATGAAACACAGAAATAGCATCGGGATTGAATATAGTAGGCAGAAGGCCGACTTACGTCCAGGGGGAGCAATGCTTCAACAGTCTGTATATGTGCCGTTACTGAGAGGCCAGTATTAGAGTGCGACGCACCACTGGGTGTTTTTATTGTAACCCTTGGAGCTTCATATTGACGATGAAACACAGAAATTGCATCGGGATTGAATATAGGAAGCACAATGCCGACTTACGTCCAGGGGGAGCAATGCTTCAAACAGTCTGTATACGTGCCTTCCCTGAGAGGCCAGTATTAGATTGCGATGCACCACTGGGTGTTTACTGTAACCCTTGGAGCTCCATATTGACTATGAAACACAGAAATTGCATCGGGATTGTATATAGTAGGCAGAAGGCCGACTTACGTCCAGGGGGAGGAATGCTTCAAACAGTCTGTATATGTGCCGTTACTGAGAGGCCAGTATTAGATTGCGACGCACCACTGGGTGTTTACTGTAACCCTTGGAGCTTCATATTGACAATGAAATAAAGAAATTGCATCGGGATTGAATATAGAATGCAGAAGGCCGACTTACGTCCAGGGGGAGCAATGCTTGAAACAGTCTGTATACTTGCCTTTCCTGAGAGGCCAGTATTAGATTGCGACGCACCACTGGGTGTTTACTGTAACCCTTGGAGCTTCATATTGACGATGAAACACAGAAATTTCATCGGGATTGAATATAGAAGGCACAATGCCGACTTACATCCAGGGGGAGCAATGCTTCAAACAGTCTGTATACGTGCCTTTCCTGAAAGGCCTGTATTAGACTGCGACGCACCACTGGGAGTTTACTGTAACCCTTCGAGCTTCATATTGACGATGAAACACAGGAATTGCATCGGGATTGAATATAGTAGGCAGAAGGCCGAGTTAGGTCCAGGGGGAGGAATGCTTCAAACAGTCTACTTACTTGCCTTTCCTGAGAGGCCAGTATTAGATTGCGACGCACCACTGGGAGTTTACTGTACCCTTGGCGCTTCATATTGACTATGAAGCACAGAAATTGCATCGGGATTGAATATAGTAGGCAGAAGGCCGACTTACGTCCAGGGGGAGGAATGCTTCAAACAGTCTGTATATGTGCCGTTACTGAGAGGCCGGTATTAGATTGCGACGCACCACTGGGTGTTTACTGTAACCCTTGGAGCTTCATATTGACTATGATACACAGAAATTGCAACGGGATTGAATATAGTAGGCACAATGCCGACTTACGTCCAGGGGAAGGAATGCTTCAAACAGTCTGTATACTTGCCTTTCCTGAGAGGCCAGTATTAGATTGCGACGCACCACTGGGTGTTTACTGTAACCCTTGGAGCTTCATATTGACTATGATACACAGAAATTGCAACGGGATTGAATATAGTAGGCACAATGCCGACTTACGTCCAGGGGGAGGAATGCTTCAAACAGTCTACATACTTGCCTTTCCTGAGAGGCCAGTATTAGATTGCGACGCACCACTGGGTGTTTACTGTAACCCTTGGAGCTTCATATTGACTATGATACACAGAAATTGCATCGGGATTGAATATAGTAGGCAGAAGGCCGACTTACGTCCAGGGGGATTAATGCTTCAAACAGTCTGTATATGTGCCGTTACTGAGAGGCCAGTATTAGATTGCGACGCACCACTGGGTGTTTACTGTAACCCTTGGAGCTTCATATTGACAATGAAATACAGAAATTGCATCGGGATTGAATATAGTATGCAGAAGGCCGACTTACGTCCAGGGGGAGCAATGCTTGAAACAGTCTGTATACTTGCCTTTCCTGAGAGGCCAGTATTAGATTGCGACGCACCACTGGGTGTTTACTGTAACCCTTGGAGCTTCATATTGACGATGAAACACAGAAATTGCATCGGGATTGAATATAGTAGGCATAATGCCGACTTACATCCAGGGGGAGCAATGCTTCAAACAGTCTGTATACGTGCCTTTCCTGAGAGGCCTGTATTAGACTGGGACGCACCACTGGGAGTTTACTGTAACCCTTGGAGCTTCATATTGACGATGAAACACAGATATTGCATCGGGATTGAATATAGTAGGCAGAAGGCCGAGTTAGGTCCAGGGGGAGGAATGCTTCAAACAGTCTACATACTTGCCTTTCCTGAGAGGCCAGTATTAGATTGCGACGCACCACTGGGTGTTTACTGTAACCCTTCGAGCTCCATATTGACTATGAAACACAGAAATTGCATCGGGATTGAATATAGTAGGCAGAAGGCCGACTTACGTCCAGGGGGAGGAATGCTTCAAACAGTCTGTATATGTGCCGTCACTGAGAGGCCAGTATTAGATTGCGACGCACCACTGGGTGTTTACTGTAACCCTTGGAGCTTCATATTGACTATGAAACACAGAAATTGCATCGGGATTGAATATAGTAGGCAGAAGGCCGACTTACGTCCAGGGGGAGGAATGCTTCAAACAGTCTACATACTTGCCTTTCCTGAGAGGCCAGTATTAGATTGCGACGCACCACCGGGTGTTTACTGTACCCCTTGGACCTTCATATTGACTATGAAACACAGAAATTGCATCGGGATTGAATATAGTAGGCAGAAGGCCGACTTACGTCCAGGGGGAGCAATGCTTGAAACAGTCTGTATACTTGCCTTTCCTGAGAGGCCAGTATTAGATTGCGACGCACCACTGGGTGTTTACTGTAACCCTTGGAGCTCCATATTGACTATGAAACACAGAAATTGCATCGGGATTGAATATAGTAGGCAGAACGCCGACTTACGTCCAGGGGGAGGAATGCTTCAAACAGTCTGTATATGTGCCGTTACTGAGAGGCCAGTATTAGATTGCGACGCACCACTGGGTGTTTACTGTAACCCTTGGAGCTTCATATTGACAATGAAATACAGAAATTGCATCGGGATTGAATATAGTATGCAGAAGGCCGACTTACGTCCAGGGGGAGCAATGCTTGAAACAGTCTGTATACTTGCCTTTCCTGAGAGGCCAGTATTAGATTGCGACGCACCACTGGGTGTTTACTGTAACCCTTGGAGCTTCATATTGACGATGAAACACAGAAATTTCATCGGGATTGAATATAGTAGGCACAATGCCGACTTACATCCAGGGGGAGCAATGCTTCAAACAGTCTGTATACGTGCCTTTCCTGAGAGGCCTGTATTAGACTGCGACGCACCACTGGGAGTTTACTGTAACCCTTGGAGCTTCATATTGACGATGAAACACAGGAATTGCATCGGGATTGAATATAGTAGGCAGAAGGCCGAGTTAGGTCCAGGGGGAAGAATGCTTCAAACAGTCTGTATATGTGCCGATACTGAGAGGCCAGTATTAGATTGCGACGCACCACTGGGTGTTTACTGTACCCCTTGGACCTTCATATTGACTATGAAACACGGAAATTGCATCGGGATTGAATATAGTAGGCAGAAGGCCGACTTACGTCCAGGGGGAGGAATGCTTCAAACAGTCCGTATATGTGCCGTCACTGAGAGGCCAGTATTAGATTGCGACGCACCACTGGGTGTTTACTGTAACCCTTGGAGCTTCATATTGACTATGAAACACAGAAATTGCATCGGGATTGAATATAGTAGGCAGAAGGCCGACTTACGTCCAGGGGGAGGAATGCTTCAAACAGTCTACATACTTGCCTTTCCTGAGAGGCCAGTATTAGATTGCGACGCACCACTGGGAGTTTACTGTACCCTTGGAGCTTCATATTGACTATGAAGCACAGAAATTGCATCGGGATTGAATATAGTAGGCAGAAGGCCGACTTACGTCCAGGGGGAGCAATGGTTCAAACAGTCTGTGTACTTGCTTTACCTGAGAGGCCAGTATTAGATTGCGACGCACCACTGGGTGTTTACTGTAACCCTTGGAGCTTCATATTGACTATGATACACAGAAATTGCTTCGGGATTGAATATAGTAGGCAGAAGGCCGACTTACGTCCAGGGGGAGGAATGCTTCAAACAGTCTGTATATGTGCCGTTACTGAGAGGCCAGTATTAGATTGCGACGCACCACTGGGTGTTTACTGTAACCCTTGGAGCTTCATATTGACGATGAAACACTGAAATTGCATCGGGATTGAATATAGTAGGCACAATGCCGACTTACGTCCAGGGGGAACAATGCTTCAAACAGTCTGTATACGTGCCTTTCCTGAGAGGCCAGTATTAGACTGCGACGCACCACTGGGAGTTTACTGTAACCCTTGGAGCTCCATATTGACTATGAAACACAGAAATTGCATCGGGATTGAATATAGTAGGCACAATGCCGACTTACATCCAGGGGGAGCAATGCTTCAAACAGTCTGTATACGTGCCTTTCCTGAGAGGCCAGTATTAGACTGCTATCACCACTGGGAGTTTACTGTAACCCTTGGAGCTTCATATTGACGATGAAACACAGGAATTGCATCGGGATTTAATATAGTAGGCAGAAGGCCGAGTTACGTCCAGGGGGAGGAATGCTTCAAACAGTCTGTATACTTGCCTTTCCTGAGAGGCCAGTATTAGATTTCGACGCACCACTGGGCGTTTACTGTAACCCTAGGAGCTTCATATTGACGATGAAACACAGAAATTGCATCAGGATTGAATATAGGAGCACAATGCCGACTTACGTCCAGGGGAGCAATACTTCAGACATTCTGTATACGTGCCTTTCCTGAGAGGCCAGTATTAGATTGCGACGCACCACTGGGTGTTTACTGTAATCCTTGGAGCTCCATATTGACTATGAAACACAGAAATTGCATCGGGATTGAATATGGTAGGCAGAAGGCCGACTTACGTCCAGGGGGATGAATGCTTCAAACAGTCTGTACATGTGCCGTTACTGAGAGGCCAGTATTAGATTGCGACGCACCACTGGGTGTTTACTGCAACCCTTGGAGCTTCATATTGACTATGAAATACAGAAATTGCATCGGGATTGAATATAGTAGGCAGAAGGCCGACTTACGTCAAGGGGGAGGAATGCTTCAAACAGTCTATATACTTGCCTTTCCTGAGAGGCCAGTATTAGATTGCGACGCACCACTGGGTGTTTACTGTACCCTTGGAGCTTCATATTGACTATGAAACACAGAAATTGCATCGGGATTGAATATAGTAGGCAGAAGGCCGACTTACGTCCAGGGGGAGGAATGCTTCAAACAGTCTGTATATGTGCCATTACTGAGAGGCCAGTATTAGATTGCGACGCACCACTGGGTGTTTACTGTAGCCCTTGGAGCTTCATATTGACAATGAAATACAGAAATTGCATCGGGATTGAATATAGTATGCAGAAGGCCGACTTACGTCCAGGGGGAGGAATGCTTCAAACAGTCTGTATATGTGCCGTTACTGAGAGGCCAGTGTTAGATTGCGACGCACCACTGGGTGTGTACTGTAACCCTTGGAGCTTCATATTGACTATGAAACACAGAAATTGCATCGGGATTGAATATAGTAGGCAGAAGGCCGACTTACGGCCAGGGGGAGCAATGGTTCAAACAGTCTGTATACTTGCCTTTCCTGAGATGCCAGTATTAGATTGCGACGCACCACTGGGTGTTTACTGTAACCCTTGGAGCTTCATATTGACGATGAAACACAGAAATTGCATCGGGATTGAATGTAGTAGGCACAATGCCGACTTACGTCCAGGGGGAGCAATGCATCAAACAGTCTGGATACGTGCCTTTCCTGAGAGGCCAGTATTAGACTGCGACGCACCACTGGGATATTACTGTACCCTTGGAGCTCCATGTTGACTATGAAACACAGAAATTGCATCGGGATTGAATATAGTAGGCAGAACGCCAACTTAAGTCCAGGGGGAGGAACGCTTCAAACAGTCTGTATACTTGCCTTTCCTGAGAGGCCAGTATTAGATTGCGACGCCCCACTGGGTGTTTACTGTAACCCTTGGGGCTTCATATTGATGATGAAACACAGAAATTGCATCGGGATTGAATAAAGTAGGCACAATGCCGACTTACATCCAGGGGGAGCAATGCTTCAAACAGTCTGTATACGTGCCTTTCCTGAGAGGCCAGTATTAGACTGCGACGCACCACTGGGAGTTTACTGTAACCCTTGGAGCTTCATATTGTCGATGAAATACAGGAATCGCATCGGGATTGAATATAGTAGTCAGAAGGCCGACTTACGTCCAGGGGGAGGAATGCTTCAAACAGTCTGTATATGTGCCGTTACTGAGTGGCCAGTATTAGATTGCGACGCACCACTGTGTGTTTACTGTAACCCTTGGAGCTTCATATTGACTATGAAACACAGAAATTGCATCGGGATTGAATATAGTTTGCAGGAGGCCGACTTACGTCCAGGGGGAGGAATGCTTCAAACAGTCTATATACTTGCCTTTCCTGAGAGGCCAGTATTAGATTGCGACGCACCATTGGGTGTTTACTGTAACCCTTGGAGCTTCATATTGACTATGAAACACAGAAATTGCATCGGGATTGAATATAGTAGGCAGAAGGCCGACTTACGTCCAGGGGGAGCAATGCTTCAAACATTCTGTATACTTGCCTTTCCTGAGAGGCCAGTATTTTATTGCGACGCACCACTGGGTGTTTACTGTAACCCTTGGAGCTTCATATTGACGATGAAACACAGGAATTGCATCGGGATAGAATATAGTAGGCAGAAGGCCGACATACGTCCAGGGGGAGGAATGCTTCAAACAGTCTGTATATGTGCCGTTACTGAGAGGCCAGTGTTAGATAGCGACGCACCACTGGGAGTTTACATTAACCCTTGGACCTTCATATTGACTATGAAACACAGAAATTGCATCGGGATTCAATACAGTAGGCAGAAAGCCGACTTACGTCCAGGGGGAGCAATGCTTCAACAGTCTGTATATGTGCCGTTACTGAGAGGCCAGTATTAGAGTGCGACGCACCACTGGGTGTTTACTGTAACCCTTGGAGCTTCATATTGACGATGAAACACAGAAATTGCATCGGGATTGAATATAGGAGGCACAATGCCGACTTACGTCCAGGGGGAACAATGCTTCAAACAGTCTGTATACGTGCCTTTCCTGAGAGGCCAATATTAGATTGCGACGCACCACTGGGTGTTTACTGTAACCCTTGGAGCTCCATATTGACTATGAAACACAGAAATTGCATCGGGATTGAATATAGTAGGCAGAAGGCCGACTTACGTCCAGGGGGAGGAATGCTTCAAACAGTCTGTATATGTGCCGTTACTGAGAGGCCAGTATTAGATTGCGACGCACCTTTGGGTGTTTACTGTAACCCTTGGAGCTTCATATTGACGATGAAACACAGAAATTACATCGGGATTGAATATAGTAGGCAGAAGGCCGACTTACGTACAGGGGGAGGAATGCTTCATACAGTCTGTATAAATGCGTTTCCTGAGAGGCCAGTATTAGATTGCGACACACCACTGGGTGTTTACTGTAACCATTGGAGCTTCATATTGACTATGAATCACAGAAATTGCATCGGGATTGAATATAGTAGGCAGAAGGCCGACTTACGTCCAGGGGGAGGAATGCTTCAAACAGTCTGTATATGTGCCGTTACTGAGAGGCCAGTATTAGATTGCGACGCACCACTGGGTGTTTACTGTAACCCTTGGAGCTTCATATTGACGATGAAACACAGAAATTACATCGGGATTGAATATAGTAGGCAGAAGGCCGACTTACGTACAGGGGGAGGAATGCTTCAAACAGTCTGTATAAATGCGTTTCCTGAGAGGCCAGTATTAGATTGCGACACACCACTGGGTGTTTACTGTAACCATTGGAGCTTCATATTGACTATGAATCACAGAAATTGCATCGGGATTGAATATAGTAGGCAGAAGGCCGACTTACGTCCAGGGGGAGGAATGCTTCAAACAGTCTGTATATGTGCCGTTACTGAGAGGCCAGTATTAGATTGCGACTCACCACTGGGTGTTTACTGTAACCCTTGGAGCTTCATATTGACGATGAAACACAGAAATTATATCGGGATTGAATATAGTAGGCAGAAGGCCGACTTACGTCCAGGGGGAGGAATGCTTCAACCAGTCTGTATATGTGCCGTTACTGAGAGGCCAGTATTATATTGCGACGCACCACTGGGAGTTTACTGTAACCCTTGGAGCTTCATATCGACGATGAAACACAGGAATTGCATCGGGATGGAATATAGTAGGCAGAAGGCCGACGTACGTCCAGGGGGAGGAATGCTTCAAACAGTCTGTATATGTGCCGTTACTGAGAGGCCAGTGTTAGATTGCGACGCACCACTGGCTGTTTACTGTAACCCTTGGACCTTCATATTGACTATGAAACACAGAAATTGCATCGGGATTCAATACAGTAGGCAGAAGGCCGACTTACGTCCAGGGGGAGCAATGCTTCAACAGTCTGTATAAGTGCCGTTACTGAGAGGCCAGTATTAGAATGCGACGCACCACTGGGTGTTTTTATTGTAACCCTTGGTGCTTCATATTGACGATGAAACACAGAAATTGCATCGGGATTGAATATAGGAGGCACAATGCCGACTTACGTCCAGGGGGAGCAATGGTTCAAACAGTCTGTATACTTGCCTTTCCTGAGAGGCCAGTATTAGATTGCGACGCACCACTGGGTGTTTACTGTAACCCTTGGAGCTTCATATTGACTATGAATCACAGGAATTGCTTCGGGATTGAATATAGTAGGCAGAAGGCCGACTTACGTCCAGTGGGAGGAATGCTTCATACAGTCTGTATACGTGCCTTTCCTGAGAGGCCAGTATTAGACTGCGACGCACCACTGGGAGTTTACTGTAACCCTTGGAGCTTCATATTGACGATGAAACACAGCAATTGCATCGGGATTGAATATAGTAGGCATAAGGCCGACTTACGTCCAGGGGGAGGAATGCTTTAAACAGTCTGTATATGTGAAGTTACTGAGAGGCCAGTGTTAGATTGCGACGCACCACTGGGAGTTTACTGTAACCCTTGGACCATCATATTGACTATGAAACACAGAAATTGCATCGGGATTCAATACAGTAGGCAGAAGGCCGACTTACATCCAGGGGGAGCAATGCTTCAACAGTCTGTATATGTGCCGTTACTGAGAGGCCAGTATTAGAGTGCGACGCACCACTGGGTGTTTACTGTAACCCTTGGAGCTTCATATTGACGAACTTACACAGA
Organism: Schistocerca cancellata; assembly: GCF_023864275.1. Lineage (NCBI taxonomy): Eukaryota > Metazoa > Arthropoda > Insecta > Orthoptera > Acrididae > Schistocerca > Schistocerca cancellata. Next base: position 466,507,556 of record NC_064634.1, on the reverse strand, counting down.
AATTGCATCGGGATTGAATATAGGAGGCACAATGCCGACTTACGTCCAGGGGGAACAATGCTTCAAACAGTCTGTATACGTGCCTTTCCTGAGAGGCCAGTATTAGATTGCGACGCACCACTGGGTGTTTACTGTAACCCTTGGAGCTCCATATTGACTACGCAACACTGAAATTGCATCGGGATTGAATATAGTAGGCAGAAGGCCGACTTACGTCCAGGGGGAGGAATGCTTCAAACAGTCTGTATATGTGCCGTTACTGAGAGGCCAGTATTAGATTGCGACGCACCACTGGGTGTTTACTGTAACCCTTGGAGCTTCATATTGACGATGAAACACAGAAATTACATCGGGATTGAATATAGTAGGCAGAAGGCCGACTAACGTACAGGGGGAGGAATGCTTCTAACAGTCTGTATATGTGCGTTTCCTGAGAGGCCAGTATTAGATTGCGACACACCACTGGGTGTTTACTGTAACCCTTGGAGCTTCATATTGACTATGAAACACAGAAATTGCATCGGGATTGAATATAGTAGGCAGAAGGCCGACTTACGTCCAGGGGGAGGAATGCTTCAAACAGTCTGTGTATGTGCCGTTACTGAGAGGCCAGTATTTGATTGCGACTCACCACTGGGTGTTTACTGTAACCCTTGGAGCTTCATATTGACGATGAAACACAGAAATTACATCGGGATTGAATATAGTAGGCAGAAGGCCGACTTACGTCCAGGGGGAGGAATGCTTCAAACAGTCTGTATATGTGCCGTTACTGAGAGGCCAGTATTATATTGCGACGCACCACTGGGAGTTTACTGTAACCCTTGGAGCTTCATATTGACGATGAAACACAGGAATTGCATCGGGATGGAATATAGTAGGCAGAAGGCCGACATACGTCCAGGGGGAGGAATGCTTCAAACAGTCTGTATACGTGCCTTTCCTGAGAGGCCAGTATTAGACTGCGACGCACCACTTGGAGTTTACTGTAACCTTTGGAGCTTCATATTGACGATGAATCACAGGAATTGCATCGGGATTGAATATAGTAGGCAGAAGGCCGACATACGTCCAGGGGGAGGAATGCTTCAAACAGTCTGTATATGTGCCGTTACTAAGAGGCCAGTGTTAGATTGCGACGCACCACTGGGTGTTTACTGTAACACTTGGACCTTCATATTGACTATGAAACACAGAAATTGCATCGGGATTCAATACAGTAGGCAGAAGGCCGACTTACGTCCAGGGGGAGCAATGCATCAACAGTCTGTATGTGTGCCGTTACTGAGAGGCCAGTATTAGAGAGCGACGCACCACTGGGTGTTTTTATTGTAACCCTTGGCGCTTCATATTGACGATGAAACACAGATATTGCATCGGGATTGAATATAGGAGTCACAATGCCGACTTACGTCCAGGGGGAACAATGCTTCAAACAGTCTGTATACGTGCCTTTCCTGAGAGGCCAGTATTAGATTGCGACGCACCACTGGGTGTTTACTGTACTTTTGGAGCTTCATATTGACTATGAAACACAGAAATTGCATCGGGATTGAATATAGTAGGCAGAAGGCCGACTTACGTCCAGGGGGAGCAATGGTTCAAACAGACTGAATACTTGCCTTTCCTGAGAGGCCAGCATTAGATTGCGACGCACCACTGGGTGTTTACTGTAACCCTTGGAGCTTCATATTGACTATGAAACACAGAAATTGCATCAGGATTGAATATAGTAGGCAGAAGGCTGACTTACGTCCAGGAGGAGCAATGCTTCAAACAGTCTGTATACTTGCCTTTCCTGGGAGGCCAGTATTAGATTGCGACGCACCACTGGGTGTTTACTGCAACCCTTGGAGCTTCATATTGACTATGAAACACAGAAATTGCATCGGGATAGAATATAGTAGGCACAATGCCGACTTACGTCCAGGGGGAGCAATGCTTCAAACAGTCCGTATACGTGCTTTTCCTGAGAGGCCAGTATTAGACGGCGACGCACCACTGGGAGTTTACTGTAACCCTTGGAGCTTCATATTGACGATGAAACACAGGAATTGCATCGGGATTGAATATAGTAGGCAGAAGGCCGTCATACGTTCAGGGGGAGGAATGCTTCAAACAGTCTGTATATGTGCCGTTACTGAGAGGCCAGTATTAGAGTGCGACGCACCACTGGGTGTTTTTATTGTAACCCTTGGAGCTTCATATTGACGATGAAGCACAGAAATTACATCGGGATTGAATATAGTAGGCAGAAGGCCGACTTACGTACAGGGGGAGGAATGCTTCAAACAGTCTGTATACGTGCCTTTCCTGAGAGGCCAGTATTAGATTGCGACACACCACTGGGTGTTTACTGTAACCCTTGGAGCTTCATATTGACTATGAAACACAGAACTTGCATCGGGATTGAATATAGTAGGCAGAAGGCCGACTTACGTCCAGGGGGAGGAATGCTTCAAACAGTCTGTATATGTGCCGTTACTGAGAGGCCAGTATTAGATTGCGACGCACCACTGGGTGTTTACTGTAACCCTCGGAGCTTCATATTGACGATGAAACACAGAAATTACATCGGGATTGAATATAGTAGGCAGAAGGCCGACTTACGTCCAGGGGGAGGAATGCTTCAAACAGTCTGTATTTGTGCCGTTACTGAGAGGCCAGTCTTATATTGCGACGCACCACTGGGAGTTTACTGTAACCCTTGGAGCTTCATATTGACGATGAAACACAGGAATTGCATCGGGGTTGAATATAGTATTCAGAAGGCCGACATACGTCCAGGGGGAGGAATGCTTCAAACAGTCTGGATATGTGCCGTTACTGAGAGGCCAGTGTTAGATTGCGACGCACCACTGGGTGTTTACTGTAACCCTTGGAGCTTCATATTGACGATGAAACACAGAAATTACATCGGGATTGAATATAGTAGGCAGAAGGCCGACTTACGTACAGGGGGAGGAATGCTTCAAACAGTCTGTATACGTGCCTTTCCTGAGAGGCCAGTATTAGATTGCGACACACCACTGGGTGTTTACTGTAACCCTTGGAGCTTCATATTGACTATGAAACACAGAACTTGCTTCGGGATTGAATATAGTAGGCAGAAGGCCGACTTACGTCCAGGGGGAGGAATGCTTCAAACAGTCTGTATATGTGCCGTTACTGAGAGGCCAGTATTAGATTGCGACGCACCACTGGGTGTTTACTGTAACCCTCGGAGCTCCATATTGACGATGAAACACAGAAATTACATCGGGATTGAATATAGTAGGCAGAAGGCCGACTTACGTCCAGGGGGAGGAATGCTTCAAACAGTCTGTATATGTGCCGTTACTGAGAGGCCAGTCTTATATTGCGACGCACCACTGGGAGTTTACTGTAACCCTTGGAGCTTCATATTGACGATGAAACACAGGAATTGCATCGGGATTGAATATAGTATTCAGAAGGCCGACATACGTCCAGGGGGAGGAATGCTTCAAACAGTCTGGATATGTGCCGTTACTGAGAGGCCAGTGTTAGATTGCGACGCACCACTGGGTGTTTACTGTAACCCTTGGAGCTTCATATTGACGATGAAACACAGAAATTGCATCGGGATTGAATATGGGAGGCACAATGCCGACTTACGTCCAGGGGGAACAATGCTTCAAACAGTCTGTATACGTGCCCTTCCTGAGAGGCCAGTATTAGATTGCGACGCACCACTGGGTGTTTACTGTAACCCTTGGAGCTCCATATTGACTATGAAACACAGAAATTGCATCGAGATTGAATATAGTAGGCAGAAGGCCGACTTACGTCCAGGGGGAGGAATGCTTCAAACAGTCTGTATATGTGCCGTTACTGAGAGGCCAGTATTAGATTGCGACTCACCACTGGGTGTTTACTGTAACCCTTGGAGCTTCATATTGACGATGAAACACAGAAATTACATCGGGATTGAATATAGTAGGCAGAAGGCCGACTTACGTCCAGGGGGAACAATGCTTCAAACAGTCTGTATACGTGCCGTTACTGAGAGGCCAGTGGTAGATTGCGACGCACCACTGGGTGTTTACTGTAACACTTGGACCTTCATATTGACTATGAAACACAGAAATTGCATCGGGATTCAATACAGTAGGCAGAAGGCCGACTTACGTCCAGGGGGAGCAATGCATCAACAGTCTGTATATGTGCCGTTACTGAGAGGCCAGTATTAGAGTGCGACGCACCACTGGGTGTTTTTATTGTAACCCTTGGCGCTTAATATTGACGATGAAACACAGAAATTGCATCGGGATTGAATATAGGAGGCACAATGCCGACTTACGTCCAGGGGGAACAATGCTTCAAACAGTCTGTATACGTGCCTTTCCTGAGAGGACAGTATTAGATTGCGACGCACCACTGGGTGTTTACTGTAACCCTTGGAGCTCCATATTGACTATGAAACACAGAAATTTCATCGGGATTGAATATAGTAGGCAGAAGGCCGACTTATGTCCAGGGGGAGGAATGCTTCAAACAGTCTGTATATGTGCCGTTACTGAGAGGCCAGTATTAGATTGCGACGCACCACTGGGTGTTTACTGTAACCCTCGGAGCTTCATATTGACGATGAAACACAGAAATTACATCGGGATTGAATATAGTAGGCAGAAGGCCGACTTACGTCCAGGGGGAGGAATGCTTCAAACAGTCTGTATATGTGCCGTTACTGAGAGGCCAGTATTATATTGCGACGCACCACTGGGAGTTTACTGTAACCCTTGGAGCTTCATATTGACGATGAAACACAGGAATTGTATCGGGATTGAATATAGTAGGCAGAAGGCCGTCATACGTCCAGGGGGAGGAATGCTTCAAACAGTCTGTATATGTGCCGTTACTGAGAGGCCAGTATTAGATTGCGGCCACCACTGGGTGTTTACTGTAACCCTTGGAGCTTCATATTGACTATGAAGCACAGAAATTGCATCGGGATTGAATATAGTAGGCAGAAGGCCGACTTACGTCCAGGGGGAGGAATGCTTCAAACAGTCTGTATATGTGCCGTTACTGAGAGGCCAGTATTAGATTGCGACTCACCACTGGGTGTTTACTGTAACCCTTGGAGCTTCATATTGACGATGAAACACAGAAATTACATCGGGATTGAATATAGTAGGCAGAAGGCCGACTTACGTCCAGGGGGAGGAATGCTTCAAACAGTCTGTATATGTGCCGTTACTGAGAGGCCAGTATTATATTGCGACGCACCACTGGGAGTTTACTGTAACCCTTAGAGCTTGATATTGACGATGAAACACAGGAATTGCATCGGGATGGAATATAGTAGGCAGAAGGCCGTCATACGTCCTGGGGGAGGAATGCTTCAAACAGTCTGTATACGTGCCTTTCCTGAGAGGCCAGTATTAGACTGCGACGCACCACTTGGAGTTTACTGTAACCCTTGGAGCTTCATATTGACGATGAAACACAGGAATTGCATCGGGATTGAATATAGTAGGCAGAAGGCCGACATACGTCCAGGGGGAGGAATGCTTCAAACAGTCTGTATATGTGCCGTTACTGAGAGGCCAGTGTTAGATTGCGACGCACCACTGGGTGTTTACTGTAACACTTGGACCTTCATATTGACTATGAAACACAGAAATTGCATCGGGATTCAATACAGTAGGCAATAGGCCGACTTACGTCCAGGGGGAGCAATGCATCAACAGTCTGTATATGTGCCGTTACTGAGAGGCCAGTATTAGAGTGCGACGCACCACTGGGTGTTTTTATTGTAACCCTTGGCGCTTAATATTGACGATGAAACACAGAAATTGCATCGGGATTGAATATAGGAGGCACAATGCCGACTTACGTCCAGGGGGAACAATGCTTCAAACAGTCTGTATACGTGCCTTTCCTGAGAGCCCAGTATTAGATTGCGACGCACCACTGGGTGTTTACTGTAACCCTTGGAGCTCCATATTGACTATGAAACACAGAAATTGCATCGGGATTGAATATAGTAGGCAGAAGGCCGACTTACGTCCAGGGAGAGGAATGCTTCTAACCGTCTGTATATGTGCCGTTACTGAGAGGCCAGTATTAGATTGCGACGCACCACTGGGTGTTTACTGTAACGCTTGGAGCTTCATATTGACGATGAAACACAGAAATTACATCGGGATTGAATATAGTAGGCAGAAGGCCGACTTACGTCCAGGGGGAGGAATGCTTCAAACAGTCTGTATACGTGCGTTTCCTGAGAGGCCAGTATTAGATTGCGACACACCACTGGGTGTTTACTGTAACCCTTGGAGCTTCACATTGACTATGAAACACAGGAATTGCATCGGGATTGAATATAGTAGGCAGAAGGCCGACTTCTGTCGAGGGGGAGCAATGCTTCAAACAGTCTGTATACGTGCCTTTCCTGAGAGGCCAGTATTAGACGGCGACGCACCACTGGGAGTTTACTGTAACCCTTGGAGCTTCATATTGACGATGAAACACAGGAATTGCATCGGGATTGAATATAGTAGGCAGAAGGCCGTCATACGTCCAGGGGGAGGAATGCTTCAAACAGTCTGATTATGTGCCGTTACTGAGAGGCCAGTATTAGAGTGCGGCGCACCACTGGGTGTTTTTATTGTAACCCTTGGAGCTTCATATTGACGATGAAACACAGAAATTACATCGGGATTGAATATAGTAGGCAGAAGGCCGACTTACGTACAAGGGGAGGAATGCTTCAAACAGTCTGTATACGTGCCTTTCCTGAGAGGCCAGTATTAGATTGCGACACACCACTGTGTGTTTACTGTAACCCTTGGAGCTTCATATTGACTATGAAACACAGAACTTGCATCGGGATTGAATATAGTAGGCAGAAGGCCGACTTACGTCCAGGGAGAGGAATGCTTCAAACAGTCTGTATATGTGCCGTTACTGAGAGGCCAGTATTAGATTGCGACGCACCACTGGGTGTTTACTGTAACCCTTGGAGCTTCATATTGACTATGAAACACAGAAATTGCATCGGGATTGAAAATAGTAGGCAGAAGGCCGACTTACGTCCAGGGGGAGCAATGCTTCAACAGTCTGTATATGTGCCGTTACTGAGAGGCCAGTATTAGAGTGCGACGCACCACTGGGTGTTTTTATTGTAACCCTTGGAGCTTCATATTGACGATGAAACACAGATATTACATCGGGATTGAATATAGTAGGCAGCAGGCCGACTTACGTACAGGGGGATGAATGCTTCAAACAGTCTGTATACGTGCCTTTCCTGAGAGGCCAGTATTAGATTGCGACACACCACTGGGTGTTTACTGTAACCCTTGGGGCTTCATATTGACTATGAAACACAGAAATTGCATCGGGATTGAATATAGTAGGCAGAAGGCCGACTTACATCCAGGGGGAGGAATGCTTCAAACAGTCTGTATATGTGCCGTTACTGAGAGGCCAGTATTATATTGCGACGCACCACTGGGAGTTCACTGTAACCCTTGGAGCTTCATATTGACGCTGAAACACAGGAATTGCATCGGGATTGAATATAGTAGGTAGAAGGCCGACATACGTCCAGGGGGAGGAATGCTTCATACAGTCTGTATATGTGCCGTTACTGAGAGGCCAGTGTTAGATTGCGACGCACCACTGGGTGTTTACTGTAACCCTTGGACCTTCATATTGACTATGAAAGACAGAAATTGCATCGGGATTCAATACAGTAGGCAGAAGGCCGACTTACGTCCAGGGGGAGCACTGCTTCAACGGTCTGTATATGTGCCGTTACTGAGAGGCCAGTATTAGAGTGCGACGCACCACTGGGTGTTTTTATTGTAACCCTTGGAGCTTCATATTGACGATGAAACACAGAAATTGCATCGGGATTGAATATAGGAGGCACAATGCCGACTTACGTCCAGGGGGAACAATGCTTCAAACAGTCTGTATACGTGCCTTTCCTGAGAGGCCAGTATTAGATTGCGACGCACCACTGGGTGTTTACTGTAACCCTTGGAGCTCCATATTGACTATGAAACACTGAAATTGCATCGGGATTGAATATAGTAGGCAGAAGGCCGACTTACGTCCAGGGGGAGGATTGCTTCAAACAGTCTGTATATGTGCCGTTACTGAGAGGCCAGTATTAGATAGCGACGCACCACTGGGTGTTTACTGTAACCCTTGGAGCTTCATATTGACGATGAAACACAGAAATACATCGGGGTTGAATATAGTAGGCAGAAGGCCGACTTACGTACAGGGGGAGGAATGCTTCAAACAGTCTGTATGTGTGCCGTTACTGAGAGGCCACTATTAGATTGCGACGCACCACTGGGTGTTTACTGTAACCCTTGGAGCTTCATATTGACGATGAAACACAGAAATTACATCGGGATTGAATATAGCAGGCAGAAGGCCGACTTACGTACAGGGGGAGGAATGCTTCAACAGTCTGTATATGTGCCGTTACTGAGAGGCCAGTATTAGAGTGCGACGCACCACTGTGTGTTTTTATTGTAACCCTTGGAGCTTCATATTGACGATGAAACACAGAAATTACATCGGGATTGAATATATTAGGCAGAAGGCCGACTTACGTACAGGGGGAGGAATGCATCAAACAGTCTGTATACGTGCGTTACCTGGGAGGCCAGTATTAGATTGCGACACACCACTGGGTGTTTACTGTAACCCTTGGAGCTTCATATTGACTATGAAACACAGAAATTGCATCGGGATTGAATATAGTAGGCAGAAGGCCGACTTACGTCCAGGGGGAGGAATGCTTCAAACAGTCTATATACTTGCCTTTCCTGAGAGGCCAGTATTAGATTGCGACGCACCACTGGGTGTTTACTGTACCCTTGGAGCTTCATATTGACTATGAAACACAGAAATTGCATCGGGATTGAATATAGTAGGCAGAAGGCCGACTTACGTCCAGGGGGAGGAATGGTTCAAACAGATGTATACTTGCCTTTCCTGAGATGCCAGTATTAGATTGCGACGCACCACTGGGTGTTTACTGTAACCCTTGGAGCTTTATATTGACTATGAAACACAGAAATTGCATCGGGATTGAGTATAGTAGGCAGAAGGCCGACTTACGTCCAGGGGGAGCAATGCTTCAAACAGTCTGTATACTTGCCTTTCCTGAGAGGCCAGTATTAGATTGCGACGCACCACTGGGTGTTTACTGCAACCCTTGGAGCTTCATATTGACTATGAAACACAGATATTGCATCGGGAATGAATATAGTAGGCAGAAGGCCGACTTAGGTCCAGGGGGAGGAATGCTTCAAACATTCTGTATATGTGCCGTTACTGAGAGGCCAGTATTAGAGTGCGACGCACCACTGGGAGTTTACTGTAACCCTTGGAGCTTCATATTGACGATGAAACACAGAAATTGCATCGGGATTGAATATAGTAGGCACAATGCCGACTTACGTCCAGGGGGAGCAATGCTTCAAACAGTCTGTATAGGTGCCTTTCCTGAGAGGCCAGTATTAGACTGCGACGCACCACTGGGAGTTTACTGTAACCCTTGGAGCTTCATATTGACGATGAAACACAGGAATTGCATCGGGATTGAATATAGTAGGCAGAAGGCCGACTTACGTCCAGGGGGAGGAATGCTTCAAACAGTCTGTATGTGTGCCGTTACTGAGAGGCCAGTATTAGATTGCGACGCACCACTGGGTGTTTACTGTAACCCTTGGAGCTTCATATTGACTGTGAAACACAGAAATTGCATCGGGATTGAATATAGTAGGTAGAAGGCCGACTTACGTCCAGGGGGAGGAATGCTTCAAACAGTCTATATACTTGCCTCTCCTGAGAGGCCAGTATTAGATTGCGACGCACCACTGGGTGTTTACTGTACCCTTGGAGCTTCATATTGAATATGAAACACAGAAATTGCATCGGGATTGAATATAGTAGGCAGAAGGCCGACTAACGTCCAGGGGGAGCAATGGTTCAAACAGTCTGTATACTTGCATTTACTGAGAGGCCAGTATTAGATTGGAACGCACCACTGGGTGTTTACTGTAACCCTTGGAGCTTCATATTGACGATGAAACTCAGAAATTGCATCGGGATTGAATATAGTAGGCACAATGCCGACTTACGTCCAGGGGGAGCTATGCTTCAAACAGTCTGTATACGTGCCTTTCCTGAGAGGCCAGTACTAGACTGCGACGCACCACTGGGAGTTTACTGTAACCCTTGGAGCTCCATATTGACTATGAAACACAGAAATTGCATCGGGATTGAATATAGTAGGCAGAAGGCCGACTTACGTCCAGGGGGAGGAATGCTTCAATCAGTCTGTATATGTGCCGTTACTGAGAGGCCAGTATTAGATTCGGACGCACCACTGGGTGTTTACTGTAACCCTTGGAGCTTCATATTGACTATGAAACACAGAAATTGCATCGGGATTGAATATAGTAGTCAGAAGGCCGACTTACGTCCAGGGGGAGCAATGCTTCAAACAGTCAGTATACGTGCCTTTCCTGAGAGGGCAGTACTACATTGCGACGCACCACTAGGTGTTTACTGTAACCCTTGGAGCTTCATATTGACTATGAAAAACAGAAATTGCTTCGGGATTGGATATAGTTGGCAGAAGGCCGACTTACGTCCAGGGGGAGGAATGCTTCATACAGTCTGTATATGTGCCGTTACTGTGAGGCCAGTATTAGATTGCGACGCACCACTGGGTGTTTACTGTAACCCTTGGAGCTTCATATTGACTATGAAACACAGAAATTGCATCGGGATTGAATATAGTAGGTAGAAGGCCGACTTAAGTCCAGGGGGAGCAATGCTTCAAACAGCCTGTATACGTGCTTTTCCTGCGAGGCCAGTATTAGATTGCGACGCACCACTGGGTGTTTACTGTAACCCTTGGAGCTTCATATTGACTATGAAACACAGAAATTGCATCGGGATTGAATATAGTAGGCAGAAGGCCGACTTATGTCCTGGGGGAGGAATGCTTCAAACACTGAGTATATGTACCGTTACTGAGAGGCCAGTATTAGAGTGCGACGCACCACTGGGTGTTTACTGTAACCCTTGGAGCTTCATATTGACTATGAAACACAGAAATTGCATCGGGATTGAATATAGTAGGCAGAAGGCCGACTTACGTCCAGGGGAGGAATGCTTCAAACAGTCTGTATATGTGCCGTTACTGAGAGGCCAGTATTAGAGTGCGACGCACCACTGGGTGTTTTTATTGTAACCCTTGGAGCTTCATATTGACGACGAAACACAGAAATTCATCGGGATTGAATATAGGAGGCACAATGCCGACTTACGTCCAGGGAGAACAATGCTTCAAACAGTCTGTATACTTGCCTTTCCTGAGAGGCCAGTATTAGATTGCGACGCACCACTGGGTGTTTACTGTACCCTTGGAGCTTCATATTGACTATGAAACACAGAAATTTCATCGGGATTGAATATAGTAGGCAGAAGGCCGACTTACGTCCAGGGGGAGCAATGGTTCAAACAGACTGTATACTTGCCTTTCCTGAGAGGCCAGTATTAGATTGCGACGCACCACTGGAGGTTTACTGTAACCCTTGGAGCTTCGTATTGACTATGAAACACAGAAATTGCATCGGGATTGAATATAGTAGGCAGAAGGCCGACTTACGTCCAGGGGGAGCAATGCTTCAAACAGTCTGTATACTTGCCTTTCCTGAGAGGCCAGTATTAGATTGCGACGCACCACTGGGTGTTTACTGTACCCTTGGAGCTTCATATTGACTATGAAACACAGAAATTTCATCGGGATTGAATATAGTAGGCAGAAGGCCGACTTACGTCCAGGGGGAGCAATGGTTCAAACAGACTGTATACTTGCCTTTCCTGAGAGGCCAGTATTAGATTGCGACGCACCACTGGGTGTTTACTGTAACCCTTGGAGCTTCGTATTGACTATGAAACACAGAAATTGCATCGGGATTGAATATAGTAGGCAGAAGGCCGACTTACGTCCAGGGGGAGCAATGCTTCAAACAGTCTGTATACTTGCCTTTCCTGAGAGGCCAGTATTAGATTGCGACGCACCACTGGGTGTTTACTGCAACCCTTGGAGCTTCATATTGACTATGAAACACAGATATTGCATCGGGATTGAATATAGTAGGCAGAAGGCCGACTTAGGTCCACGGGGAGGAATGCTTCAAACAATCTGTATATGTGCCGTTACTGAGAAGCCAGTATTAGATTGCGACGCACCACTGGGAGTTTACTGTAACCCTTGGAGCTTCATATTGACGATGAAACACAGAAATTGCATCGGGATTGAATATAGTAAGCACAATGCCGACTTACGTCCAGGGGGAGCAATGTTTCAAACAGTCTGTATACGTGCCTTTCCTGAGAGGCCAGTATTAGACTGCGACGCACCACTGGGAGTTTACTGTAACCCTTGGAGCTCCAAATTGACTATGAAACACAGAAATTGCATCGGGATTGAATATCGTAGGCAGAAGGCCGACTTACGTCCAGGGGGAGGAATGCTTCAAACAGTCTGTATATGTGCCGTTACTGAGAGGCCAGTATTAGATTGCGACGCACCACTGGGTGTTTACTGTAACCCTTGGAGCTTCATATTGACGATGAAACACAGAAATTACATCGGGATTGAATATAGTAGGCAGAAGGCCGACTTACGTCCAGGGGGAGGAATGCTTGAAACAGTCTGTATAAGTGCCGTTACTGAGAGGCCAGTATTAGATTGCGACGCACCACTGGGTGTTTACTGTAACCCTTGGAGCTTCATATTGACGATGAAACACAGAAATTACATCGGGATTGAATATAGTAGGCAGAAGGCCGACTTACGTACAGGGGGAGGAATGCTTCAAACAGTCTGTATACGTGCGTTTCCTGAGAGGCCAGTATTAGATTGCGACACACCACTGGGTGTTTACCGTAACCCTTGGAGCTTCTTATTGACTATGAAACATAGAAATTGCATCGGGATTGAATATAGTAGGCAGAAGGCCGACTTACGTCCAGGGGGAGGAATGCTTCGAACAGTCTATATACTTGCCTTTCCTGAGAGGCCAGTATTAGATTGCGACGCACCACTGGGTGTTTACTGTACCCTTGGAGCTTCATATTGACTATGAAACACAGAAATTGCATCGGGATTGAATATAGTAGGCAGAAGGCCGACTTACGTCCAGGGGGAGCAATGGTTCAAGCAGACTGTATACTTGCCTTTCCTGAGAGGCCAGTATTAGATTGCGACGCACCACTGGGTGTTTACTGTAACCCTTGGAGCTTCATATTGACTATGAAACACAGAAATTGCATCGGGATTGAATATAGTAGGCAGAAGGCCGACTTACGTCCAGGGGGAGCAATGCTTCAAACAGTCTGTATACTTGCCTTTCCTGAGAGGCCAGTATTAGATTGCGACGCACCACTGGGTGTTTACTGCAACCCTTGGAGCTTCATATTGACTATGAAACACAGATATTGCATCGGGATTGAATATAGTAGGCAGAAGGCCGACTTAGGTCCAGGGGGAGGTTTGCTTCAAACATTCTGTATATGTGCCGTTACTGAGAGGCCAGTATTAGATTGCGACGCACCACTGGGAGTTTACTGTAACCCTTGGAGCTTCATATTGACGATGAAACACAGAAATTGCATCGGGATTGAATATAGTAGGCACAATGCCGACTTACGTCCAGGGGGAGCAATGCTTCAAACAGTCTGTATACGTGCCTTTCCTGAGAGGCCAGTATTAGACTGCGACGCACCACTGGGAGTTTACTGTAGCCCTTGGAGCTTCATATTGACGATGAAACACAGGAATTGCATCGGGATTGAATATAGTAGGCAGAAGGCCGTCATACGTCCAGGGGGATGAATGCTTCAAACAGTCTGTATATGTGCCGTTACTGAGAGGCCAGTATTAGATTGCGACGCACCACTGGGTGTTTACTGTAACCCTTGGAGCTTCATATTAACTATGAAACACAGAAATTGTATCGGGATTGAATATAGTAGGCAGAAGGCTGACATACGACCAGGGGGAGCAATGCTTCAACAGTCTGTATATGTGCCGTTACTGAGAGACCAGTATTAGAGTGCGACGCACCACTGGGTGTTTTTATTGTAACCCTTGGAGCTTCATATTGACGATGAAACACAGAAGTTGCATCGGGATTGAATATAGGAGGCACAATGCCGACTTACGTCCAGGGGGAGCAATGCTTCAAACAGTCTGTATACGTGCCTTTCCTGAGAGGCCAGTATTAGATTGCGACGCACCACTGGGTGTTTACTGCAACCCTTGGAGCTTCATATTGACTATGAAACACAGAAATTGCATCGGGATTGAATATAGTAGGCAGAAGGCCGAATTACGTCCAGGGGGAGCAATGGTTCAAACAGACTGTATACTTGCCTTTCCTGAGAGGCCAGTATTAGATTGCGACGCACCACTGGGTGCTTACTGTAACCCTTGGAGCTTCATATTGACTATGAAACACAGAAATTGCATCGGGATTGAATTTAGTAGGCAGAAGGCCGACTTACGTCCAGGGGGAGGAATGCTTCAAACAGTCTATATACTTGCCTTTCCTGAGAGGCCAGTATTAGATTGCGACGCACCACTGGGTGTTTACTGTACCCTTGGAGCTTCATATTGACTATGAATCACAGAAATTGCATCGGGATTGAATATAGTAGGCAGAAGGCCGACTAACGTCCAGGGGGAGCAATGGTTCAATCAGTCTGTATACTTGCTTTTCCTGAGAGGCCAGTATTAGATTGCGATGCACCACTGGGTGTTTACTGTAACCCTTGGAACTTCATATTGACTATGAAACACAGAAATTTCATCGGGATTGAATATAGTAGGCAGAAGGCCGACTTACGTCCAGGGGGAGGAATGCTTCAAACAGTCTGTATATGTGCCGTTACTGAGAGGTCAGTATTAGATTGCGACGCCCCCACTGGGTGTTTACTGTAACCCTTGGAGATTCATATTGACTATGAAATACAGAAATTGCATCGGAATTGAATATAGTATGCAGAAGGCCGACTTACGTCCAGGGGGAGCAATGTTTGAAACAGTCTGTATACGTGCCTTTCCTGAGAGGCCAGTATTAGACTGCGACGCACCACTGGGAGTTTACTGTAACCCTTGGAGCTCCATATTGACTATGAAACACAGAAATTGCATCGGGATTGAATATAGTAGGCAGAAGGCCGACTTACGTCCAGGGGGAGGAATGCTTCAAACAGTCTGTATATGTGCCGTTACTGAGAGGCCAGTATTAGATTGCGACGCACCACTGGGTGTTTACTGTAACCCTTGGAGCTTCATACTGACTATGAAACACAGAAATTGCATCGGGATTGAATATAGTAGTCAGAAGGCCGACTTACGTCCAGGGGGAGCAATGCTTGGAACAGTCTGTATACGTGCCTTTCCTGAGAGGCCAGTATTACATTGCGACGCACCACTAGGTGTTTACTGTAACCCTTGGAGCTTCATATTGACTATGAAACACAGAAATTGCATCGGGATTGAATATAGTAGGCAGAAGGCCGACTTACGTCCAGGGGGAGGAATGCTTCAAACACTCAGTATATGTGCCGTTACTGAGAGGCCAGTATTAGATTGCAACGCACCACTGGGTGTTTACTGTAACCCTTGGAGCTTCATATTGACTATGAAACACAGAAATTGCATCGGGATTGAATATAGTAGGCAGAAGGCCGACATACGTCCAATGGGAGCAATGCTTCAACAGTCTGTATATGTGCCGTTACTGAGAGGCCAGCATTAGAGTGCGACGCACCACTGGGTGTTTTTATTGTAATCCTTGGAGCTTCATATTGACGATGAAACACAGAAGTTGCATCGGGATTGAATATAGGAGGCACAATGCCGACTTACGTCCAGGGGGAGGTTTGCTTCAAACATTCTGTATATGTGCCGTTACTGAGAGGCCAGTATTAGATTGCGACGCACCACTGGGAGTTTACTGTAACCCTTGGAGCTTCATATTGACGATGAAACACAGAAATTGCATCGGGATTGAATAGAGTAGGCACAATGCCGACTTACGTCCAGGGGGAGCAATGCTTCAAACAGTCTGTATACGTGCCTTTCCTGAGAGGCCAGTATTAGACTGCGACGCACCACTGGGAGTTTACTGTAACCCTTGGAGCTTCATATTGACTATGAAACACAGAAATTGCATCGGGATTGAATATAGTAGGCAGAAGGCCGACTTACGTCCAGGGGGAGGAATGCTTCAAACACTCAGTATATGTGCCGTTACTGAGAGGCCAGTATTAGATTGCAACGCACCACTGGGTGTTTACTGTAACCCTTGGAGCTTCATATTGACTATGAAACACAGAAATTGCATCGGGATTGAATATAGTAGGCAGAAGGCCGACATACGTCCAGGGGGAGCAATGCTTCAACAGTCTGTATATGTGCCGTTACTGAGAGGCCAGTATTAGATTGCGACGCACCACTAGGAGTTTACTGTAACCCTTGGAGCTTCATATTGACGATGAAACACAGAAATTGCATCGGGATTGAATATAGTAGGCACAATGCCGACTTACGTCCAGGGGGAGCAATGCTTCAAACAGTCTGTATACGTGCCTTTCCTGAGAGGCCAGTATTAGACTGCGACGCACCACTGGGAGTTTACTGTAACCCTTGGAGCTTCATATTGACGATGAAACACAGGAATTGCATCGGGATTGAATATAGTAGGCAGAAGGCTGTCATACGTCCAGGGGGATGAATGCTTCAAACAGTCTGTATATGT
Source organism: Schistocerca cancellata (assembly GCF_023864275.1). Taxonomy (NCBI): domain Eukaryota; kingdom Metazoa; phylum Arthropoda; class Insecta; order Orthoptera; family Acrididae; genus Schistocerca; species Schistocerca cancellata. The sequence continues at coordinate 466,490,715 of NC_064634.1, read as the reverse complement.
GCCGTTACTGAGAGGCCAGTATTAGATTGCGACGCACCACTGGGTGTTGACTGTAACCCTTGGAGCTTCATATTAACTATGAAACACAGAAATTGTATCGGGATTGAATATAGTAGGCAGAAGGGCGACATACGTCCAGGGGGAGCAATGCTTCAACAGTCTGTATATGTGCCGTTACTGAGAGGCCAGTATTAGAGTGCGACGCACCACTGGGTGTTTTTATTGTAACCCTTGGAGCTTCATATTGACGATGAAACACAGAAGTTGCATCGGGATTGAATATAGGAGGCACAATGCCGACTTACGTCCAGGGGGAGCAATGCTTCAAACAGTCTGTATACGTGCCTTTCCTGAGAGGCCAGTATTAGATTGCGACGCACCACTGGGTGTTTACTGCAACCCTTGGAGCTTCATATTGACTATGAAACACAGAAATTGCATCGGGATTGAATATAGTAGGCAGAAGGCCGAATTACGTCCAGGGGGAGCAATGGTTCAAACAGACTGTATACTTGCCTTTCCTGAGAGGCCAGTATTAGATTGCGACGCACCACTGGGTGCTTACTGTAACCCTTGGAGCTTCATATTGACTATGAAACACAGAAATTGCATCGGGATTGAATATAGTAGGCAGAAGGCCGACTTACGTCCAGGGGGAGGAATGCTTCAAACAGTCTGTATATGTGCCGTTACTGAGAGGTCAGTATTAGATTGCGACGCCCCCACTGGGTGTTTACTGTAACCCTTGGAGATTCATATTGACTATGAAATACAGAAATTGCATCGGAATTGAATATAGTATGCAGAAGGCCGACTTACGTCCAGGGGGAGCAATGTTTGAAACAGTCTGTATACGTGCCTTTCCTGAGAGGCCAGTATTAGACTGCGACGCACCACTGGGAGTTTACTGTAACCCTTGGAGCTCCATATTGACTATGAAACTCAGAAATTGCATCGGGATTGAATATAGTAGGCAGAAGGCCGACTTACGTCCAGGGGGAGGAATGCTTCAAACATTCTGTATATGTGCCGTTACTGAGAGGCCAGTATTAGATTGCGACGCACCACTGGGTGTTTACTGTAACCCTTGGAGCTTCATACTGACTATGAAACACAGAAATTGTATCGGGATTGAATATAGTAGTCAGAAGGCCGACTTACGTCCAGGGGGAGCAATGCTTCGAACAGTCTGTATACGTGCCTTTCCTGAGAGGCCAGTATTAGATTGCGACGCACCACTAGGTGTTTACTGTAACCCTTGGAGCTTCATATTGACTATGAAACACAGAAATTGCATCGGGATTGAATATAGGAGGCAGAAGGCCGACTTACGTCCAGGGGGAGGAATGCTTCAAACACTCAGTATATGTGCCGTTACTGAGAGGCCAGTATTAGATTGCAACGCACCACTGGGTGTTTACTGTAACCCTTGGAGCTTCATATTGACTATGAAACACAGAAATTGCATCGGGAATGAATATAGTAGGCAGAAGGCCGACTTACGTCCAGGGGGAGGAATGCTTCAAACAGTCTGTATACTTGCCTTTCCGGAGAGGCCAGTATTAGATTGCGACAAACCACTGGGTGTTTACTGTAACCCTTGGAGCTTCATATTGACGATGAAACACAGAAATTGCATCGGGATTGAATATAGTAGGCACAATGCCGACTTACATCCAGGGGGAGCAATGCTTCAAACAGTCTGTATACGTGCCTTTCCTGAGAGGCCAGTATTAGACTGCGACGCACCACTGGGAGTGTACTGTAACCCTTGGAGCTCCATATTGACTATGAAACACAGATATTGCATCGGGATTGAATATAGTAGGCAGAAGGCCGACTTACGTCCAGGGGGAGGAATGCTTCAAACAGTCTGTACACTTGCCTTCCCTGAGAGGCCAGTATTAGATTGCGACGCACCACTGGGTGTTTACTGTAACCCTTGGAGCTTCATATTGTCGATGAAACACAGAAATTGCATCGGGATTGAATATAGTAGGCACAATGCCGACTTACATCCAGGGGGAGCAATGCTTCAAACAGTCTGTATAAGTGCCTTTCCTGAGAGGCCAGTATTAGACTGCGACGCACAACTGGGAGTTTACTGTAACCCTTGGAGCTTCATATTGACTATGAAACACAGGAATTGCATCGGGATTGAATATAGTAGGCAGAAGGCCAACTTACGTCCAGGGGGAGGAATGCTTCAAACAGTCTGTATATGTGCCGTTACTGAGAGGCCAGTATTAGAATGCGACGCACCACTGGGTGTTTACTGTAACCCTTGGACCTTCATATTGACTATGAAACACAGAAATTGCATCGGGATTGAATATAGTAGTCAGAAGGCCGACTTACGTCCAGGGGGAGCAATGCTTCAAACAGTCTGTATACGTGCCTTTCCTGAGAGGCCAGTATTACATTGCGACGCACCACTAGAAGTTTACTGTAACCCTTGGAGCTTCATATTGACTATGAAAAACAGAAATTGCTTCGGGATTGGATATAGTAGGCAGAAGGCCGACTTACGTCCAGGGGGAGGAATGCTTCAAACAGTCTGTATATGTGCCGTTACTGAGAGGCCAGTATTAGATTGCGACGCACCACTGGGTGTTTACTGTAACCCTTGGAGCTTCATATTGGCTATGAAACACAGAAATTGCATCGGGATTGAATATAGTAGGCAGAAGGCCGACTTACGTCCAGGGGGAGCAATGCTTCAAACAGTCTGTATACGTGCTTTTCCTGCGAGGCCAGTATTAGATTGCGACGCACCACTGGGTGTTTACTGTAACCCTTGGAGCTTCATATTGACTATGAAACACAGAAATTGCATCGGGATTGAATATAGTAGGCAGAAGGCCGACTTACGTCCAGGGGGAGCAATGCTTCAAACAGTCTGTATACTTGCCTTTCCTGAGAGGCCAGTATTAGATTGCGACGCACCACTGGGTGTTTACTGCAACCCTTGGAGCTTCATATTGACTATGAAACACAGATATTGCATCGGGATTGAATATAGTAGGCAGAAGGCCGATTTAGGTCCAGGGGGAGGAATGCTTCAAACATTCTGTATATGTGCCGTTACTGAGAGGCCAGTATTAGATTGCGACCCACCACTGGGAGTTTACTGTAACCCTTGGAGCTTCATATTGACGATGAAACACAGAAATTGCATCGGGATTGAATATAGTAGGCACAATGCCGACTTACGTCCAGGGGGAGCAATGCTTCAAACAGTCTGTATACGTGCCTTTCCTGAGAGGCCAGTATTAGACTGCGACGCACCACTGGGAGTTTACTGTAACCCTTGGAGCTCCATATTGACTATGAAACACAGAAATTGCATCGGGATTGAATATAGTAGGCAGAAGGCCGACTTACGTCCAGGGGGAGGAATGCTTCAAACAGTCTGTATATGTGCCGTTACTGAGAGGCCAGTATTAGATTGCGACGCACCACTGGGTGTTTACTGTAACCCTTGGAGCTTCATATTGACGATGAAGCACAGAAATTACATCGGGATTGAATATAGTAGGCAGAAGGCCGACTTACGTCCAGGGGGAGGAATGCTTCAAACAGTCTGTATATGTGCCGTTACTGAGAGGCCAGTATTAGATTGCGAGGCACCACTGGGTGTTTACTGTAACCCTTGGAGCTTCATATTGACGATGAAACACAGAAATTACATCGGGATTGAATATAGTAGGCAGAAGGCCGACTTACGTACAGGGGGAGGAATGCTTCAAACAGTCTGTATACGTGCGTTTCCTGAGAGGCCAGTATTAGATTGCGACATACCACTGGGTGTTTACTGTAACCCTTGGAGCTTCATATTGACTATGAAACACAGAAATTGCATCGGGATTGAATATAGGAGGCAGAAGGTCGACTTACGTCCAGGGGGAGGAATGCTTCAAACAGTCTATATACTTGCCTTTCCGTAGAGGCCAGTATTAGATTGCGACGCACCACTGGGTGTTTACTGTACCCTTGGAGCTTCATATTGACTATGAAACACAGAAATTGCATCGGGATTAAATATAGTAGGCAGAAGGCCGACTTACGTCCAGGGGGAGCAATGGTTCAAACAGACTGTATACTTGCCTTTCCTGAGAGGCCAGTATTAGATTGCGACGCACCACTGGGTGTTTACTGTGACCCTTGGAGCTTCATATTGACTATGAAACACAGAAATTGCATCGGGATTGAATATAGTAGGCAGAAGGCTGACTTACGTCCAGGGGGAGCAATGCTTCAAACAGTCTGTATACTTGCCTTTCCTGAGAGGCCAGTATTAGATTGCGACGCACCACTGGGTGTTTAATGCAACCCTTGGAGCTTCATATTGACTATGAAACACAGATATTGCATCGGGATTGAATATAGTAGGCAGAAGGCCGACTTAGGTCCAGGGGGAGGAATGCTTCAAACATTCTGTATATGTGCCGTTACTGAGAGGCCAGTATTAGATTGCGACGCACCACTGGGAGTTTACTGTAACCCTTGGAGCTTCATATTGACGATGAAACACAGAAATTGCATCGGGATTGAATATAGTAGGCACAATGCCGACTTACGTCCAGGGGGAGCAATGCTTCAAACAGTCTGTATACGTGCCTTTCCTGAGAGGCCAGTATTAGACTGCGACGCACCACTGGGAGTTTACTGTAACCCTTGGAGCTTCATATTGACGATGAAACACAGGAATTGCATCGGGATTGAATATAGTAGGCAGAAGGCCGTCATACGTCCAGGGGGATGAATGCTTCAAACAGTCTGTATATGTGCCGTTACTGAGAGGCCAGTATTAGATTGCGACGCACCACTGGGTGTTTACTGTAACCCTTGGAGCTTCATATTAACTATGAAACACAGAAATTGTATCGGGATTGAATATAGTAGGCAGAAGGCCGACATACGTCCAGGGGGAGCAATGCTTCAACAGTCTGTATATGTGCCGTTACTGAGAGGCCAGTATTAGAGTGCGACGCACCACTGGGTGTTTTTATTGTAACCCTTGGAGCTTCATATTGACGATGAAACACAGAAATTGCATCGGGATTGAATATAGGAGGCACAATGCCGACTTACGTCCAGGGGGAGCAATGCTTCAAACAGTCTGTATACGTGCCTTTCCTGAGAGGCCAGTATTAGATTGCGACGCACCACTGGGTGTTTACTGTAACCCTTGGAGCTCCATATTGACTATGAAACACAGAAATTGCATCGGGATTGAATATAGTAGGCAGAAGGCCGACTTACGTCCAGGGGGAGCAATGGTTCAAACAGACTGTATACTTGCCTTTCCTGAGAGGCCAGTATTAGATTGCGACGCACCACTGGGTGTTTACTGTACCCTTGGAGCTTCATATTGACTATGAAACACAGAAATTGCATCGGGATTGAATATAGTAGGCAGAAGGCAGACTAACGTCCAGGGGGAGCAATGGTTCGAACAGTCTGTATACTTGCTTTTCCTGAGAGGCCAGTATTAGATTGCGATGCACTACTGGGTGTTTACTGTAACCCTTGGAACTTCATATTGACTATGAAACACAGAAATTTCATCGGGATTGAATATAGTAGGCAGAAGGCCGACTTACGTCCAGGGGGAGGAATGCTTCAAACAGTCTGTATATGTGCCGTTACTGAGAGGTCAGTATTAGATTGCGACGCCCCCACTGGGTGTTTACTGTAACCCTTGGAGATTCATATTGACTATGAAATACAGAAATTGCATCGGAATTGAATATAGTATGCAGAAGGCCGACTTACGTCCAGGGGGAGCAATGCTTGAAACAGTCTGTATACGTGCCTTTCCTGAGAGGCCAGTATTAGACTGCGACGCACCACTGGGAGTTTACTGTAACCCTTGGAGCTCCATATTGACTATGAAACACAGAAATTGCATCGGGATTGAATATAGTAGGCAGAAGGCCGACTTACGTCCAGGGGGAGGAATGCTTCAAACAGTCTGTATATGTGCCGTTACTGTGAGGCCAGTATTAGATTGCGACGCACCACTGGGTGTTTACTGTAACCCTTGGAGCTTCATACTGACTATGAAACACAGAAATTGCATCGGGATTGAATATAGTAGTCAGAAGGCCGACTTACGTCCAGGGGGAGCAATGCTTCAAACAGTCTGTATACGTGCCTTTCCTGAGAGGCCAGTATTACATTGCGACGCACCACTAGGTGTTTACTGTAACCCTTGGAGCTTCATATTGACTATGAAAAACAGAAATTGCTTCGGGATTGGATATAGTAGGCAGAAGGCCGACTTACGTCCAGGGGGAGCAATGCTTCAAACAGTCTGTATACGTGCCTTTCCTGAGAGGCCAGTATTACATTGCGACGCACCACTAGGTGTTTACTGTAACCCTTGGAGCTTCATATTGACTATGAAACACAGAAATTGCATCGGGATTGAATATAGTAGGCAGAAGGCCGACTTACGTCCTGGGGGAGGAATGCTTCAAACACTCAGTATATGTGCCGTTACTGAGAGGCCAGTATTAGATTGCGACGCACCTTGGGTGTTTACTGTAACCCTTGGAGCTTCATATTGACGATGAAACACAGAAATTGCATCGGGATTGAATATAGGAGGCACAATGCCGACTTACATCCAGGGGGAGCAATGCTTCAAACAGTCTGTATACGTGCCTTTCCTGAGAGGCCAGTATTAGACTGCGACGCACCACTGGGAGTGTACTGTAACCCTTGGAGCTCCATATTGACTATGAAACACAGAAATTGCATCGGGATTGAATATAGTAGGCAGAAGGCCGACTTACGTCCAGGGGGAGGAATGCTTCAAACAGTCTGTACACTTGCCTTTCCTGAGAGGCCAGTATTAGATTGCGACGCACCACTGGGTGTTTACTGTAACCCTTGGAGCTTCATATTGACGATGAAACACAGAAATTGCATCGGGATTGAATATAGTAGGCACAATGCCGACTTACTTCCAGGGGGAGCAATGCTTCAAACAGTCTGTATAAGTGCCTTTCCTGAGAGGCCAGTATTAGACTGCGACGCACAACTGGGAGTTTACTGTAACCCTTGGAGCTTCATATTGACTATGAAACACAGGAATTGCATCCGGATTGAATATAGTAGGCAGAAGGCCAACTTACGTCCAGGGGGAGGAATGCTTCAAACAGTCTGTATATGTGCCGTTACTGAGAGGCCAGTATTAGAATGCGACGCACCACTGGGTGTTTATTGTAACCCTTGGAGCTTCATATTGACTATGAAACACAGAAATTGCATCGGGATTGAATATAGTAGTCAGAAGGCCGACTTACGTCCAGGGGGAGCAATGCTTCAAACAGTCTGTATACGTGCCTTTCCTGAGAGGCCAGTATTACATTGCGACGCACCACTAGGTGTTTACTGTAACCCTTGGAGCTTCATATTGACTATGAAAAACAGAAATTGCTTCGGGATTGGATATAGTAGGCAGAAGGCCGACTTACGTCCAGGGGGAGGAATGCTTCAAACAGTCTGTATATGTGCCGTTACTGAGAGGCCAGTATTAGATTGCGACGCACCACTGGGTGTTTACTGTAACCCTTGGAGCTTCATATTGACTATGAAACACAGAAATAGCATCGGGATTGAATATAGTAGGCAGAAGGCCGACTTACGTCCAGGGGGAGCAATGCTTCAAACAGTCTGTATACGTGCTTTTCCTGCGAGGCCAGTATTAGATTGCGACGCACCACTGGGTGTTTACTGTAACCCTTGGAGCTTCATATTGACTATGAAACACAGAAATTGCATCGGGATTGAATATAGTAGGCAGAAGGCCGACTTACGTCCTGGGGGAGGAATGCTTCAAACACTCAGTATATGTGCCGTTACTGAGAGGCCAGTATTAGATTGCGACGCACCACTGGGTGTTTACTGTAACCCTTGGAGCTTCATATTGACGAAGAAACACAGAAATTGCATCGGGATTGAATATAGGAGGCACAATGCCGACTTACGTCCAGGGGGAACTATGCTACAAACAGTCTGTATACGTGCCTTTCCTGAGAGGCCAGTATTAGACTGCGACGCACCACTAAGAGTTTACTGTAACCCTTGGAGCTCCATATTGACTATGAAACACAGAAATTGCATCGGGATTGAATATAGTAGACAGAAGGCCGACTTACGTCCAGGGGGAGGATTGCTTCAAACAGTCTGTATACTTGCCTTTCCTGAGAGGCCAGTATTAGATTGCGACGCACTACTGGGTGTTTACTGTAACCCTTGGAGCTTCATATTGACGATGAAACACAGAAATTGCATCGGGATTGAATATAGTAGGCACAATGCCGACTTACATCCAGGGGGAGCAATGCTTCAAACAGTCTGTATACGTGCCTTTCCTGAGAGGCCAGTATTAGACTGCGACGCACCACTGGGAGTGTACTGTAACCCTTGGAGCTCCATATTGACTATGAAACACAGAAATTGCATCGGGATTGAATATAGTAGGCAGAAGGCCGACTTACGTCCAGGGGGAGGAATGCTTCAAACAGTCTGTACACTTGCCTTTCCTGAGAGGCCAGTATTAGATTGCGACGCACCACTGGGTGTTTACTGTAACCCTTGGAGCTTCATATTGACGATGAAACACAGAAATTGCATCGGGATTGAATATAGTAGGCACAATGCCGACTTACATCCAGGGGGAGCAATGCTTCAAACAGTCTGTATACGTGCCTTTCCTGAGAGGCCAGTATTAGACTGCGACGCACAACTGGGAGTTTACTGTAACCCTTGGAGCTTCATATTGACTATGAAATACAGAAATTGCATCGGAATTGAATATAGTATGCAGAAGGCCGACTTACGTCCAGGGGGAGCAATGCTTGAAACAGTCTGTATACGTGCCTTTCCTGAGAGGCCAGTATTAGACTGCGACGCACCACTGGGAGTTTACTGTAACCCTTGGAGCTCCATATTGACTATGAAACACAGAAATTGCATCGGGATTGAATATAGTAGGCAGAAGGCCGACTTACGTCCAGGGGGAGGAATGCTTCAAACAGTCTGTATATGTGCCGTTACTGAGAGGCCAGTATTAGATTGCGACGCACCACTGGGTGTTTACTGTAACCCTTGGAGCTTCATATTGACTATGAAACACAGAAATTGCATCGGGATTGAATATAGTAGGCAGAAGGCCGACTTACGTCCAGGGGGAGCAATGCTTCACACAGTCTGTATACGTGCCTTTCCTGAGAGGCCAGTATTACATTGCGACGCACCACTAGGTGTTTACTGTAACCCTTGGAGCTTCATATTGACTATGAAACACAGAAATTGGATCGGGATTGAATATAGTAGGCAGAAGGCCGACTTACGTCCTGGGGGAGGAATGCTTCAAACACTCAGTATATGTGCCGTTACTGAGAGGCCAGTATTAGATTGCGACGCACCTTGGGTGTTTACTGTAACCCTTGGAGCTTCATATTGACGATGAAACACAGAAATTGCATCGGGATTGAATATAGGAGGCACAACGCCGACTTACGTCCAGGATGAGCTATGCTTCAAACAGTCTGTATACGTGCCTTTCCTGAGAGGCCAGTATTAGACTGCGACGCACCACTAAGAGATTACTGTAACCCTTGGAGCTCCATATTGACTATGAAACACAGAAATTGCATCGGGATTGAATATAGTAGGCAGAAGGCCGACTTACGTCCAGGGGGAGGAATGCTTCAAACAGTCTGTATACTTGCCTTTCCTGAGAGGCCAGTATTAGATTGCGACGCACCACTGGGTGTTTACTGTAACCCTTGGAGCTTCATATTGACGATGAAACACAGAAATTGCATCGGGATTGAATATAGTAGGCACAATGCCGACTTACATCCAGGGGGAGCAATGCTTCAAACAGTCTGTATACGTGCCTTTCCTGAGAGGCCAGTATTAGACTGCGACGCACCACTGGGAGTGTACTGTAACCCTTCAGCTCCATATTGACTATGAAACACAGAAATTGCATCGGGTTTGAATATAGTAGGCAGAAGGCCGACTTACGTCCAGGGGGAGGAATGCTTCAAACAGTCTGTACACTTGCCTTTCCTGAGAGGCCAGTATTAGATTGCGACGCACCACTGGGTGTTTACTGTAACCCTTGGAGCTTCATATTGACGATGAAACACAGAAATTGCATCGGGATTGAATATAGTAGGCACAATGCCGACTTACATCCAGGGGGAGCAATGCTTCAAACAGTCTGTATAAGTGCCTTTCCTGAGAGGCCAGTATTAGACTGCGACGCACAACTGGGAGTTTACTGTAACCCTTGGAGCTTCATATTGACTATGAAACACAGGAATTGCATCGGGATTGAATATAGTAGGCAGAAGGCCAACTTACGTCCAGGGGGAGGAATGCTTCAAACTGTCTGTATATGTGCCGTTACTGAGAGGCCAGTATTAGAATGCGACGCACCACTGGGTGTTTACTGTAACCCTTGGAGCTTTATATTGACTATGAAACACAGAAATTGCATCGGGATAAATATAGTAGTCAGAAGGCCGACTTACGTCCAGGGGGAGCAATGCTTCAAACAGTCTGTATACGTGCTTTTCCTGCGAGGCCAGTATTAGGTTGCGACGCACCACTGGGTGTTTACTGTAACCCTTGGAGCTTCATATTGACTATGAAACACAGAAATTGCATCGGGATTGAATATAGTAGGCAGAAGGCCGACTTACGTCCTGGGGGAGGAATGCTTCAAACACTCAGTATATGTGCCGTTACTGAGAGGCCAGTATTAGATTGCGACGCACCACTGGGTGTTTACTGTAACCCTTGGAGCTTCATATTGACGAAGAAACACAGAAATTGCATCGGGATTGAATATAGGAGGCACAATGCCGACTTACGTCCAGGGGGAGCTATGCTTCAAACAGTCTGTATACGTGCCTTTCCTGAGAGGCCAGTATTAGACTGCGACGCACCACTAAGAGTTTACTGTAACCCTTGGAGCTCCATATTGACTATGAAACACAGAAATTGCATCGGGATTGAATATAGTAGGCAGAAGGCCGACTTACGTCCAGGGGGAGGATTGCTTCAAACAGTCTGTATACTTGCCTTTCCTGAGAGGTCAGTATTAGATTGCGACGCACCACTGGGTGTTTACTGTAACCCTTGGAGCTTCATATTGACGATGAAACACAGAAATTGCATCGGGATTGAATACAGTAGGCACAATGCCGACTTACATGCAGGGGGAGCAATGCTTCAAACTGTCTGTATACGTGCCTTTCCTGAGAGGCCAGTATTAGACTGCGACGCACCACTGGGAGTGTACTGTAACCCTTGGAGCTTCATATTGACGATGAAACACAGAAATTGCATCGGGATTGAATATAGTGGGCACAATGCCGACTTACATCCAGGGGGAGCAATGCTTCAAACAGTCTGTATACGTGCCTTTCCTGAGAGGCCAGTATTAGACTGCGACGCACAACTGGGAGTTTACTGTAACCCTTGGAGCTTCATATTGACTATGAAACACAGGAATTGCATCGGGATTGAATATAGTAGGCAGAAGGCCGACTTACGTCCAGGGGGAGGAATGCTTCAAACAGTCTGTATATGTGCCGTTACTGAGAGGCCAGTATTAGAATGCGACGCACCACTGGGTGTTTACTGTAACCCTTGGAGCTTCATATTGACTATGAAACACAGAAATTGCATCGGGATTGAAAATAGTAGGCAGAAGGCCGACTTACGTCCAGGGGGAGGAATGCTTCAAACAGTCTGTATATGTGCCGTTACTGAGAGGCCAGTATTAGATTGCGACGCACCACTGGATGTTTACTGTAACCCTTGGAGGTTCATATTGACTATGAAACAAAGAAATTGCATCGGGATTGAATATAGTAGGCAGAAGGCCGACTTACGTCCAGGGGGAGCAATGATTCAAACAGTCTGTACACTTGCCTTTCCTGAGAGGCCAGTATTAGATTGCGACGCACCACTGGGTGTTTACTGTAACCCTTGGAGCTTCATATTGACGATGAAACACAGAAATTGCATCGGGATTGAATATAGTAGGCACAATGCAGACTTACATCCAGGGGGAGCAATGCTTCAAACAGTCTGTATACGTGCCTTTCCTGAGAGGCCAGTATTAGACTGCGACGCACAACTGGGAGTTTACTGTAACCCTTGGAGCTTCATATTGACTATGAAACACAGGAATTGCATCGGGATTCAATATAGTAGGCTGAAGGCCGACTTACGTCAAGGGGGAGGAATGCTTCAAACAGTCTGTATATGTGCCGTTACTGAGAGGCCAGTATTAGAATGCGACGCACCACTGGGTGTTTACTGTAACCCTTGGAGCTTCATATTGACTATGAAACACAGAAATTGCATCGGGATTGAAAATAGTAGGCAGAAGGCCGACTTACGTACAGGGGGAGGAATGCTTCAAACAGTCTGTATATGTGCCGTTACTGAGAGGCCAGTATTAGATTGCGACGCACCACTGGGTGTTTACTGTAACCCTTGGAGGTTCATATTGACTATGAAACAAAGAAATTGCATCGGGATTGAATATAGTAGGCAGAAGGCCGACTTACGTCCAGGGGGAGCAATGATTCAAACAGTCTGTATACGTGCTTTTCCTGCGAGGCTAGTATTAGATTGCGACGCACCACTGCGTGTTTACTATAACCCTTGGAGCTTCATATTGACTATGAAACACAGAAATTGCATCGGGATTGAATATAGTAGGCAGAAGGCCGACTTACGTCCAGGGGGAGGAATGCTTCAAACACTCAGTATATGTGCCGCTACTGAGAGGCCAGTATTAGATTGCGACGCACCACTGGGTGTTTACTGTAACCCTTGGAGCTTCATATTGACTATGAAACACAGATATTGCATCGGGATTGAATATAGTAGGCAGAAGGCCGTCTTACGTCCAGGGGGAGGAATGCTTCAAACAGTCAGTATATGTGCCGTTACTGAGGGGCCAGTATTAGATTGCGACGCACCACTGGGTGTTTACTGTAACCCTTGGAGCTTCATATTGACTATGAAACACAGAAATTGCATCGGGATTGAATATAGTAGGCAGAAGGCCGACTTTCGTACAGGGGGAGGAATGCTTCAAACAACGTGTATATGTGCCGTTACTGAGAGGCCAGTATTAGATTGCGACGCACCACTGGGAGTTTACTGTAACCCTTGGAGCTTCATATTGACGATGAAACACAGAAATTGCATTGGGATTGAATATAGTAGGCACAATGCACACGTAAGTCCAGGGGGAGCAATGCTTCATACAGTTGTATACGTGCCTTTCCTGAGATTCCAGTATTAGACTGCGACGCACCACTGGGTGTTTACTGTAACCCTTGGAGCTTCATATTGACTATGAAACACAAAAATTGCATCGGGATTGTTTATAGTAGGCAAAAGGCTGACTTACGAACAGGGGGAGGAATGCTTCAAACAGTCTGTAGATGTGCCGTTACTGAGAGGCCAGTATTAGATTGCGACGCACCACTGGGAGTTTACTGTAACCCTTGGAGCTTCATATTGACGATGAAACACAGAAATTGCATCGGGATTGAATATAGTAGGCACAATGCGGACTTACGTCCAGGGGGAGCAATGCTTCATACAGTTGTATAGGTGCCTTTCCTGAGATTCCTTTATTAGATTGCGACGCACCACTGGGTGTTTACTGTAGCCCTTGGAGCTTCATATTGACGATGAAACACAGAAATTGCATCGGGATTGAATATAGTAGGCACAATGCATACTTACGTCCAGGGGGAGCAATGCTTCAAACAGTCTGTATACGTGCCTTTCATGAGAGGCCAGTATTAGACTGCGACGCACCACTGGGAGTTTACTGTAACCCTTGGAGCTTCATATTGACGATGAAACTCAGAAATTGCATCGGGATTGAATATAGTAGGCACAATGCCGACTTACGTCCAGGGGGAGCAATGCTTCATACAGTTGATACGTGCCTTTCCTGAGGTTCCAGTATTAGATTGCGACGCTACCACTGGGTGTTTACTGTAACCCTTGGAATTTCATATTGACGATGAAACACAGAAATTGATCTGGATTGAATATAGTAGGCAGAAGGCCGAATTACGTATAGGGGGAGGAATGCTTCAAACAGTCTGTATATGTGCCGTTACCGAGAGGCCAGTATTAGATTGCGACGCACCACTGGGTGTTTACTGTAACACTTGGAGCTTCGTATTGACGGTGAAACACAGAAATTGCATCGGGATTGAATATAGTAGGCACAATGCCGACATACGTCCAGGGGGAGTAATGCTTCAAACAGTCTATATACGTGCCTTTCCTGAGAGGCCAGTATTAGATTGCGACGCAACACTGGGTGTTTACTGCCACCCTTGGAGCTTCATATTGACGATGAAACACAGAAATTGCATCGGGATTGAATATAGTAGGCACAATGCCGACTTACGTCCAGGAGGAGCAATCCTTCAAAGGGTCTGTATACGTGCCTATCCTGAGAGGCCAGTTTTAGACTAAGACGCACCACTGGGAATTTACTGAAACCCTTGGAGCTTCATATTGACGATGAAACACAGAAATTGCATCGGGATTGAATATAGTAGGCACAATGCCGAATTACGTTCAGGGGGAGTAATGCATCAAACAGTCCGTATATGTGCCGATACTGAGAGGCCAGTATTAGATTGCGACGCACCACTGGGTGTTTACTGTAACCCTTGCAGCTTCATATTGAAGATGAAACACAGAAATTGCATTGGGGTGAATATAGTAGGCACAAGCCGACTTACGTCCAGGGGGAGCAATGCTTAAAACACTCTGTATACGTGCCTTTCCTGAGAGGCCAGTATTAGATTGCGACGCACCACTGGTTGTTTAATATAGCCCTTGGAGATTCATATTGACGATGAAACACAGAAATTGCATCGGGATTGAATATAGTTGGCACAATGCCGACTTACGTCCAGGGGGAGCAATGCTTCAAACAGTCTGTATACGCGCCTTACCTGAGAGGCCAGTATTAGGTTGCGACACACCACTGGGTGTTTACTGTAACCCTTGGAGCTTCATATTGACGATGACACACAGAAATTGCATCGGGATTGAATATAGTGGGCAGAAGGCCGACTTACGTCCAGGGGGAGGAATGCTTCAAACAGTCTGTATACGTGCCTATCCTGAGAGGCCAGTATTAGACTGCGACGCACCACTGGGAAATTACTGTAACCCTTGGAGCTTCATATTGACGATGAAACACAGAAATTGCATCGGGATTGAATATAGGAGGCACAATGCCGACTTACGTCCAGGGGGAGCAATGTTTCATACAGTCTGTATATGTGCCTTTCCTGAGAGGCCAGTATTAGATTGCGACGCACCACTGGGTGTTTACTGTAACCCTTGGAGCTTCATATTGACTATGAAACACAGAAATTGCATCGGGATTGAATATAGTAGTCAGAAGGCCGACTTACGTACAGGGGGAGGAATGCTTCAAACAACGTGTATATGTGCCGTTACTGAGAGGCCAGTATTAGATTTCGACGCACCACTGGGTGTTTACTGTAACCCTTGGAATTTCATATTGACGATGAATCACAGAAATTGCATCGGGATTGAATATAGTAGGCACAATGCATACTTACGTCCAGGGGGAGCAATGCTTCAAACAGTCTGTATACGTGCCTTTCATGAGAGGCCAGTATTAGACTGCGACGCACCACTGGGAGTTTACTGTAACCCTTGGAGCTTCATATTGACGATGAAACTCAGAAATTGCATCGGGATTGAATATAGTAGGCACAATGCCGACTTACGTCCAGGGGGAGCAATGCTTCATACAGTTGTATACGTGCCTTTCCTGAGGTTCCAGTATTAGATTGCGACGCTACCACTGGGTGTTTACTGTAACCCTTGGAATTTCATATTGACGATGAAACACAGAAATTGCATCTGGATTGAATATAGTAGGCAGAAGGCCGACTTACGTATAGGGGGAGGAATGCTTCAAACAGTCTGTATATGTGCCGTTACTGAGACGCCAGTATTAGATTGTGACGCACCACTGGGTGTTTACTGTAACCCTTGGAGCTTCGTATTGACGGTGAAACACAGAAATTGCATCGGGATTGAATATAGTAGGCACAATGCCGACTTACGTCCAGGAGGAGCAATGCTTCAAAGAGTCTGTATACGTGGCTATCCTGAGAGGCCAGTTTTAGACTAAGACGCACCACTGGGAATTTACTGACACCCTTGGAGCTTCATATTGACTATGAAACACAGGAATTGCATCGGGATTGAATATAGTAGGCAGAAGGCCGACTTACGTCCAGGGGGAGGATTGCTTCAAACAGTCTGTATATGTGCCGTTACTGAGAGGCCAGTATTAGAATGCGACGCACCACTGGGTGTTTACTGTAACCCTTGGAGCTTCATATTGACTATGAAACACAGAAATTGCATCGGGATTGAAAATAGTAGGCAGAAGGCCGACTTACGTCCAGGGGGAGCAATGCTTCAAACAGTCTGTATACGAGCTTTTCCTGCGAGGCCAGCATTAGATTGCGACGCACCACTGGGTGTTTACTGTACCCTTGGAGCTTCATATTGACTATGAAACACAGAAATTGCATCGGGATTGAATATAGTAGGCAGAAGGCCGACTTACGTCCAGGGGGAGGAATGCTTCAAACACTCAGTATATGTGCCGTTACTGAGAGGCCAGTATTAGATTGCGACGCACCACTGGGTGTTTACTGTAACCCTTGGAGCTTCATATTGACTATGAAACACTGATATTGCATCGGGATTGAATATAGTAGGCAGAAGGCCGTCTTATGTCCAGGGGGAGGAATGCTTCAAACAGTCAGTATATGTGCCGTTACTGAGAGGCCAGTATTAGATTGCGACGCACCACTGGGAGTTTACTGTAACCCTTGGAGCTTCATATTGACGATGAAACACAGAAATTGCATTGGGATTGAATATAGTAGGCACAATGCACACGTAAGTCCAGGGGGAGCAATGCTTCATACAGTTGTATACGTGCCTTTCCTGAGATTCCAGTATTAGACTGCGACGCACCACTGGGTGTTTACTGTAACCCTTGGAGCTTCATATTGACTATGAAACACAGAAATTGCATCGGGATTGATTATAGTAGGCAAAAGGCTGACTTACGAACAGGGGGAGGAATGCTTCAAACAGTCTGTATATGTGCCGTTACTGAGAGGCCAGTATTAGATTGCGACGCACCACTGGGAGTTTACTGTAACCCTTGGAGCTTCATATTGACGATGAAACTCAGAATTTCTATCGGGATTGAATATAGTAGGCACAATGCCGACTTACGTCCAGGGGGAGCAATGCTTCATACAGTTGTATACGTGCCTTTCCTGAGGTTCCAGTATTAGATTGCGACGCTACCACTGGATGTTTACTGTAACCCTTGGAATTTCATATTGACGATGAAACACAGAAATTGCATCTGGATTGAATATAGTAGGCACAATGCCGACATACGTCCAGGGGGAGTAATGCTTCCAACAGTCTGTATACGTGCCTTTCCTGAGAGGCCAGTATTAGATTGCGACGCAACACTGGGTGTTTACTGCCACCCTAGGAGCTTCATATTGACGATGAAACACAGAAATTGCATCGGGATTGAATATAGTAGGCACAATGCCGACTTACGTCCAGGAGGAGCAATGCTTCAAAGAGTCTGTATACGTGCCTATCCTGAGAGGCCAGTTTTAGACTAAGACGCACCACTGGGAATTTAGTGAAACCCTTGGAGCTTCATATAGACGATGAAACACAGAAATTGCATCGGGATTGAATATAGTAGGCACAATGCCGAATTACGTCCAGGGGGAGTAATGCATCAAACAGTCCGTATATGTGCCGATACTGAGAGGCCAGTATTAGATTGCGACGCACCACTGGGTGTTTACTGTAACGCTTGCAGCTTCTTATTGAAGATGAAACACAGAAATTGCATCGGGGTGAATATAGTAGGCACAAGCCGACTTACGTCCAGGGGGAGCAATGCTTCAGACAACCTGTATACGTGCCTTTCCTGAGAGGCCAGTATTAGATTGCGACGCACCACTGGTTGTTTAATATAACCCTTGGAGATTCATATTGACGCTGAAACACAGAAATTGCATCGGGATTGAATATAGTTGGCACAATGCCGACTTATGTCCAGGGGGAGCAATGCTTCAAACAGTCTGTATACGTGCCTTTCCTGAGAGGCCAGTATTAGACTGCGACACACCACTCGGTGTGTACTGTAACCCTTGGAGCTTCATATTGATGATGAAACACAGAAATTGCATCGGGATTGAGTATAGTAGGCAGAAGGCCGACTTACGTGTAGGGGGAGTAATGCTTCAAACAGTCTGTATACGCGCCTTACCTGAGAGGCCAGTATTAGGTTGCGACACACCACTGGGTGTTTACTGTAACCCTTGGAGCTTCATATTGACGATGACACACAGAAATTGCATCGGGATTGAATATAGTAGGCAGAAGGCCGACTTACGTCCAGGGGGAGGAATGCTTCAAACAGTCTGTATACGTGCCTATCCTGAGAGGCCAGTATTAGACTGCGACGCACCACTGGGAAATTACTGTAACCCTTGGAGCTTCATATTGACGATGAAACACAGAAATTGCATCGGGATTGAATATAGGAGGCACAATGCCGACTTACGTCCAGGGGGAGCAATGTTTCATACAGTCTGTATACGTGCCTTTCCTGAGAGGCCAGTATTAGATTGCGACGCACCACTGGGTGTTACTGTAACCCTTGGAGCTTCATATTGACTATGAAACACAGAAATTGCATCGGGATAGACTATTGTAGGCAGAAGGCCGACTTACGTACAGGGGGAGGAATGCTTCAAACAACGTGTATATGTGCCGTTACTGAGAGGCCAGTATTAGATTTTGACGCACCACTGGGTGTTCACTGTAACCCTTGGAGCTTTATATTGACGATGAAACACAGAAATTGCATCGGGATTGAATATAGTAGGCACAATGCCGACTTACGTCCAGGAGGAGCAATGCTTCAAAGAGTCTGTATACGTGCCTATCCTGAGAGGCCAGTTTTAGACTACGACGCACCACTGGGAATTAACTGAAGCCCTTGGAGCTTCATATTGACGATGAAACACAGAAATTGCATCGGGATTGAATATAGGAGGCACAATGCCGACTTACGTCCAGGGGGAGCAATGTTTCATACAGTCTGTATACGTGCCTTTCCTGAGAGGCCAGTATTAGGTTGCGACGCACCACTGGGTGTTTACTGTAGCCCTTGGAGCTTCATATTGACTATGAAACACAGAAATTGCATCGGGATTGAATATAGTAGGCAGAAGGCCGACTTACGTCCAGGAGGAGGAATGCTTCAAACAGTCTGTATATGTGCTGTTACTGAGAGGCCAGTATTAGATTGCGACGCACCACTGGGTGTTTACTGTAACCCTTGGAGCTTCGTATTGACTATGAAACACAGAAATTGCATTGGGATTGAATACTGTGGGCAGAAGGCCGATTTACGTACAGGGGGAGGAATGCTTCAAACAATCTGTATACGTGCCTTTCCTGAGAGGCCAGTATTAGATTGCGACACACCACTGGGTGTTTACTGTAACCCTTGGACCTTCATATTGACGATGAAACACAGAAATTGCATCGGGATTGAATATAGTAGGCAGAAGGCCGACTTACGTCCAGGGGGAGGAATGCTTCAAACAGTCTGTATATGTGCCGTTACTGAGAGGCCAGTATTAGATTGCGACGCACCACTGGGTGTTTACTGTAACCCTTGGAGCTTCATATTGACTATGAAACACAGATATTGTATCGGGATTGAATATAGTAGGCAGAAGGCCGACTTACGTCCAGGGGGAGCAATGCTTCAAACAGTCTGTATACGTGCTTTTCCTGCGAGGCCAGTATTAGATTGCGACGCACCACTGGGTGTTTACTGTAACCCTTGGAGCTTCATATTGATTATGAAACACAGAAATTGCATCGGGATTGAATATAGTAGGCAGAAGGCCGACTTACGTCCAGGGGGAGGAATGCTTCAAACACTCAGTATATGTGCCGTTACTGAGAGGCCAGTATTAGATTGCGATGCTCCACTGGGTGTTTACTGTAACCCTTGGAGCTTCATATTGACCATGTAACACAGAAATTGCATCGGGATTGAATATAGTAGGCAGAAGGCCGACTTACGTACAGGGGGAGGAATGCTTCAAACAACGTGTATATATGCCGTTACTGAGAGCCCAGTATTAGATTGCGACGCACCACTGGGAGTTTACTGTAACCCTTGGAGCTTCATATGGACGATGAAACACAGAAATTGCATTGGGATTGAGTATAATAGGCACAATGCAGACTTACGTCCAGGGGGAGCAATGCTTCATACAGTTGTATACGTGCCTTTCCTGAGATTCCAGTATTAGATTGCGACGCACCACTGGGTGTTTACTGTAACCCTTGGAGCTTCATATTGACTATGAAACACAGAAATTGCATCGGGATTGAATATAGTAGGCAGAAGGCTGACTTACGTCCAGGGGGAGGAATGTTTCAAACAGTCTGTATATGTGCCGTTACTGAGAGGCCAGTATTAGATTGCGGCGCACCACTGGGAGTTTACTGTAACCCTTGGAGCTACATATTGACGATGAAACACAGAAATTGCATGGGGATTGAATATAGTAGGCACAATGCGGACTTACGACCAGGGGGAGCAATGCTTCGTACAGTTATATACGAGCCTTTCCTGAGATTCCAGTATTAGATTGCGACGCACCACTGGGTGTTTACTGTAACCCTTGGAGCCTCATATTGACGATGAAACACAGAAATTGCATCGGGATTGAAGATAGTAGGCAGAAGGCCGACTTACGTCCAGGGGGAGGAATGCTTCAAACACTCAGTATATGTGCCGTTACTGAGAGGCCAGTATTAGATTGCGATGCACCACTTGGGTGTTTACTGTAACCCTTGGAGCTTCATATTGACCATGTAACACAGAAATTGCATCGGGATTGAATATAGTAGGCAGAAGGCCGACTTACGTACAGGGGGAGGAATGCTTCAAACAACGTGTATATGTGCCGTTACTGAGAGCCCAGTATTAGATTGCGACGCACCACTGGGAGTTTACTGTAACCCTTGGAGCTTCATATAGACGATGAAACACAGAAATTGCATTGGGATTGAATATAATAGGCACAATGCAGACTTACGTCCAGGGGGAGCAATGCTTCATACAGTTGTATACGTGCCTTTCCTGAGATTCCAGTATTAGATTGCGACGCACCACTGGGTGTTTACTGTAACCCTTGGAGCTTCATATTGTCTATGAAACACAGAAATTGCATCGGGATTGAATATAGTAGGCAGAAGGCCGACTTACGTACAGGGGGAGGAATGCTTCAAACCGTCTGTATATGTGCCGTTACTGAGAGGCCAGTATTAGATTGCGACGCACCACTGGGTGTTTACTGTAACCCTTGGAGCTTCATATTGGCTATGTAACACAGAAATTCCATCGGGATTGAATATAGTAGGCAGAAGGCCGACTTACGTCCAGGGGGATGAATGCTTCAAACAGTCTGTATATGTGCCGTTACTGAGAGGCCAGTATTAGATTGCGACGCACCACTGGGTGTTTACTGTAACCCTTGGAGCTTCATATTGACGATGAAACATCAGAAATTGCATCGGGATTGAATATAGTAGGCACAATGCCGACTTACGTCCAGGGGGAGTAATGCTTCAAACAGTCTGTATACGTGCCTTTCCTGAGAAGCCAGTATTAGATTGCGACGCATCACTGGGTGTTTACTGCCACCCTTGGAGCTTCATGTTGCCGATGAGACACAGAAATTGCATCGGGATTGAAAATAGTAGGAACAATGCCGACTTACGTCCAGGAGGAGCAATGCTTCAAAGAGTCCGTATACGTGCCTTTCCTGAGAGGCCAGTATTAGACTGCGACGCACCACTGGGAATTTACTGTAAACCTTGGAGCTTCATATTGACGATGAAACACAGAAACTGCATCGGGATTGAATATAGTAGTCACAATGCCGACTTACGTCCAGGTGGAGGAATGCTTCAAACAGTCTGTATATGTGCCGTTACTGAGAGGCCAGTATTAGATTGCGACGCACCACTGGGTGTTTACTGTAACCCTTGGAGCTTCATATTGACGATGAAACACAGAAATTGCATCGGGATTGATTATAGTAGGCACAATGCCGACTTACGTCCAGAGGGAGCAATGCTTCAAACAAGCTGTATACGTGCCTTTCCTGAGAGGCCAGTATTAGATTGCGACGCACCACTAGGTGTTTAATGTAACCCTTGGAGCTTCATATTGACTATGAAACACAGAAATTGCATCGGGATTGTATATAGTAGGCACAATGCTGACTTACGTCCAGGGGGAGCAATGCTCCAAACAGTCTGTATACGTGCCTATCCTGAGAGGCCAGTATTGAACTGCCACGCACCACTGGTAGTTTACTGTAACCCTTGGAGCTTCGTATTGACGATGAATAAAGAAATATCATCTGGATTGAATATATTAGGCACTATGCCGACTTACGTCCAGGGGGAGAAATGCTCCAAACAGTCTGTATACGTGCCTTTCCTGAGAGGCCAGTATTAGACTGCGACGCACCACTGGGAGTTTACTAAAACCCTTGGAGCTTCATAATGACGATGAAACACAGAAATTGCAATGGGATTGAATATAGTAGGCACAATGCTTACTTACGTCCAGGGGGAGCAATGCTTCAAACAGTCTGTATACGTGCCTTGCCTAAAAGGCCAGTATTAGATTGCGACGCACCACTGGGTGTTTACTGTAGCCCTTGGAGCTTCATATTGACTATGAAACACAGAAATTGCATCGGGATTGAATATAGTAGGCAGAAGGCCGACTTACGTCCAGGGGGAGGAATGCTTCAAACAGTCTTTATATGTGCCGTTACTGAGAGGCCACTATTAGATTGCGACGCACCACTGGGTGTTTTTATTGTAAACCTTGGAGCTTCATATAGACGATGAAACACAGAAATTGCATTGGGATTGAATATAATAGGCACAATGCAGACTTACGTCCAGGGGGAGCAATGCTTCATACAGTTGTATACGTGCCTTTCCTGAGATTCCAGTATTAGATTGCGACGCACCACTGGGTGTTTACTGTAACCCTTGGAGCTTCATATTGTCTATGAAACACAGAAATTGCATCGGGATTGAATATAGTAGGCAGAAGGCCGACTTACGTACAGGGGGAGGAATGCTTCAAACCGTCTGTATATGTGCCGTTACTGAGAGGCCAGTATTAGATTGCGACGCACCACTGGGTGTTTACTGTAACCCTTGGAGCTTCATATTGGCTATGAAACACAGAAATTCCATCGGGATTGAATATAGTAGGCAGAAGGCCGACTTACGTCCAGGGGGATGAATGCTTCAAACAGTCTGTATATGTGCCGTTACTGAGAGGCCAGTATTAGATTGCGACGCACCACTGGGTGTTTACTGTAACCCTTGGAGCTTCATATTGACGATGAAACACAGAAATTGCATCGGGATTGAATATAGTAGGCACAATGCCGACTTACGTCCAGGGGGAGTAATGCTTCAAACACTCTGTATACGTGCCTTTCCTGAGAAGCCAGTATTAGATTGCGACGCATCACTGGGTGTTTACTGCCACCCTTGGAGCTTCATGTTGCCGATGAGACACAGAAATTGCATCGGGATTGAAAATAGTAGGAACAATGCCGACTTACGTCCAGGAGGAGCAATGCTTCAAAGAGTCCGTATACGTGCCTTTCCTGAGAGGCCAGTATTAGACTGCGACGCACCACTGGGAATTTACTGTAAACCTTGGAGCTTCATATTGACGATGAAACACAGAAACTGCATCGGGATTGAATATAGTAGTCACAATGCCGACTTACGTCCAGGGGGAGGAATGCTTCAAACAGTCTGTATATGTGCCGTTACTGAGAGGCCAGTATTAGATTGCGACGCACCACTGGGTGTTTACTGTAACCCTTGGAGCTTCATATTGACGATGAAACACAGAAATTGCATCGGGATTGATTATAGTAGGCACAATGCCGACTTACGTCCAGAGGGAGCAATGCTTCAAACAAGCTGTATACGTGCCTTTCCTGAGAGGCCAGTATTAGATTGCGACGCACCACTAGGTGTTTAATGTAACCCTTGGAGCTTCATATTGACTATGAAACACAGAAATTGCATCGGGATTGTATATAGTAGGCACAATGCTGACTTACGTCCAGGGGGAGCAATGCTCCAAACAGTCTGTATACGTGCCTATCCTGAGAGGCCAGTATTGAACTGCCACGCACCACTGGTAGTTTACTGTAACCCTTGGAGCTTCGTATTGACGATGAATAAAGAAATATCATCTGGATTGAATATATTAGGCACTATGCCGACTTACGTCCAGGGGGAGAAATGCTCCAAACAGTCTGTATACGTGCCTTTCCTGAGAGGCCAGTATTAGACTGCGACGCACCACTGGGAGTTTACTAAAACCCTTGGAGCTTCATAATGACGATGAAACACAGAAATTGCTATGGGATTGAATATAGTAGGCACAATGCTTACTTACGTCCAGGGGGAGCAATGCTTCAAACAGTCTGTATACGTGCCTTGCCTAAAAGGCCAGTATTAGATTGCGACGCACCACTGGGTGTTTACTGTAGCCCTTGGAGCTTCATATTGACTATGAAATACAGAAATTGCATCGCGATTGAATATAGTAGGCAGAAGGCCGACTTACGTCCAGGGCGAGGAATGCTTCAAACAGTCTGTATATGTGCCGTTACTGAGAGGCCAGTATTAGATTGCGACGCACCACTGGGAATTTACTGTAAACCTTGGAGCTTCATATTGACGATGAAACACAGAAACTGCATCGGGATTGAATATTGTAGGCACAATGCGGACTTACGTCCAGGGGGAGCAATGCCTCAAAGAGTCTGTATACGTGCCTTTCCTGAGAGGCCAGTATTAGACTGCGACGCACCACTGGGAATTTACTGTAAACCTTGGAGCTTCATATTGACGATGAAACACAGAAACTGCATCGGGATTGAATATAGTAGGCACAATGCGGACTTACGTCCAGGGGAAGCAATGCTTCAAAGAGTCTGTATACGTGCCTATCCTGAGAGGCCAGTTTTAGACTATGACGCACCACTGGAAATTTACTGTAACCCTTGGAGCTTCATATTGACGATGAAACACAGAAATTGCATCGGGATTGAATATAGTAGGCACAATGCCGACTTACGTCCAGGGGGAGTAATGCATCAAACAGTCTTTATATGTGCCGTTACTGAGAGGCCACTATTAGATTGCGACGCACCACTGGGTGTTTTTATTGTAAACCTTGGAGCTTCATATTGACGATGAAACACAGAAATTGCATCGGGATTGAATATAGGAGGCACAATGCTGACTTACGTCCAGGGGGAGCAATGTTTCAAACAGTCTGTATACGTGCCTTTCTGAGAGGCCAGTATTAGATTGCGACGCACCACTCGGTGTTTACTGTAGCCCTTGGAGCTTCATATTGACTATGAAACACAGAAATTGCATCGGGATTGGATATAGTAGGCAGAAGGCCGACTTACGTCCAGGGGGAGGAATGCTTCAAACAGTCTGTATATGTGCCGTTACTGAGAGGCCAGTATTAGATTGCGACGCACCACTGCGTGTTTACTGTAACCCTTGGAGCTTCATATTGACTATGAAACACAGAAATTGCATTGGGATTGAATATAGTACGCAGAAGGCCGATTTACGTACAGGGGGAGGAATGCTTCAAACAGTCTGTATACGTGCCTTTCCTGAGAGGCCAGTATTAGATTGCGACACACCACTGGGTGTTTACTGTAACCCTTGGACCTTCATATTGACGATGAAACTCAGAAATTACATCGGGATTGAATATAGTAGGCAGAAGGCCGACTTACGTCCAGGGGGAGGAATGCTTCAAACAGTCTGTATATGTGCCGTTACTGAGAGGCCAGTTTTAGATTGCGACGTACCACTGGGTGTTTACTGTAACCCTTGGAGCTTCGTATTGACTATGAAACACAGAAATTGCATCGGGATTGAATATAGTAGGCAGAAGGCCGACTTACGTCCAGGGGGAGCAATGCTTCAAACAGTCTGTATATGTGCCGTTACTGAGAGGCCAGTATTAGATTGCGACGCACCACTGGGTGTTTACTGTAACCCTTGGAGCTTCATATTGACTATGAAACACAGAAATTGCATCGGGATTGAATATAGTAGGCAGAAGGCCGACTTACGTCCAGGGGGAGGAATGCTTCAAACAGTCTGTATATGTGCCGCTACTGAGAGGCCAGTATTAGATTGCGACGCACCACTGGGTGTTTACTGTAACCCTTGGAGCTTCATATTGACTATGAAACACAGAAATTGCATCGGGATTGAATATAGTATTTAGAAGGCCGACTTACGTCCAGGGGGAGGAATGCTTCAAACAGTCTGTATATGTGCCGTTACTGAGAGTCCAGTATTTGATTGCGACGCACCACTGGGTGTTTACTGTAACCCCTGGAGCCTCATATTGACTATGAAACACAGAAATTGCATCGGGATCGAATATAGTTGGCAGAAGGCCGACTTACGCCCAGGGGGAGGAATGCTTTAAACAGTCTGTATACGTGCTTTCCCTTCGAGGCCAGTATTAGATTGCGACGCACCACTGGGTGTTTACTGTAACCCTTGGAGCTTCATATTGACTATGAAACACAGAAATTGCATCGGGATTGAATATAGTAGGCAGAAGGCCGACTTACGTCCATTGAGAGGAATGCTTCAAACAGTCTATATATGTGCCGTTATTGAGAGGCCAGTATTAGATTGCGACGCACCACTGGGTGTTTACTGTAACCCTTGGAGCCTCATATTGACTATGAAACACAGATATTGCATCGGGATTCAATATAGTAGGCAGAAGGCCGCCTTACGTCCAGGGGGAGCAATGCTTTAAACAGTCTGTATACGTGCTCTTCCTGCGAGGCCAGTTATAGATTGCGACGCACCACTGGGTGATTACTGTAACCCTTGGAGCTTCATATTGACTATGAAACACAGAAATTGCATCGGGATTGAATATAGTAGGCAGAAGGCCGACTTACGTCCAGGGGGAGGAATGCTTTAAACATTCTGTATACGTGCTTTTCCTGCGAGGCCAGTATTAGATTGCGACGCACCACTGGGTGTTTACTGTAACCCTTGGAGCTTCATATTGACTATGAAACACAGAAATTGCATCGGGATTGAATATAGTAGGCAGAAGGCCGACTTACGTCCAGGGGGAGGAATGTTTCAAACAGTCTGTATATGTGCCGTTATTGAGAGGCCAGTATTAGATTGCGACCCACCACTGGGTGTTTACTGTAACCCTTGGAGCTTCATATTGACTATGAGACACAGAAATTGCATCGGGATTCAATATAGTAGGCAGAAGGCCGCCTTATGTCCAGGGGAAGCAATGCTTTAAACAGTTTGTATATGTGCCGTTACTGAGAGGCCAGTATTAGATTGTGACGCACCACTGGGTGTTTACTGTAAACCTTGGAGCTTCATATTGACTATGAAACACAGAAATTGCATCGGGATTGAATATAGTAGCAGAAGGCCGACTTACGTCCAGGGGGAGGAATGCTTCAAACAGTCTGTATATGTGCCGTTAGTGAGAGGCCAGTATTAGATTGCGACGCACCACTGGGTGTTTACTGTAACCCTTGGAGCTTCATGTTGACTATGAAACACAGAAATTGCATCGGGATTGAATATTGTAGGCAGAAAGCCGACTTACGTCCAGGGGGAGGAATGCTTCAAACAGTCTGTATGTGTGCCGTTACTGAGAGGCCAGTATTAGATTGCGACGCACCAATGGGTGTTTACTGTAACCCTTGGAGCTTCATATTGACTATGAAACACAGAAATTGCATCGGGATTGAATATAGTAGGCAGAAGGCCGACTTACGTCCATGGGGAGGAATGCTTCAAACAGTCTGTATATGTGCCGTTACTGAGAGGCCAGTATTAGATTGCGACGCACCACTGGGTGTTTACTGTAACCCTTGGAGCTTCATACTGACGATGAAACACAGAAATTGCATCGGAATTCAATATAGTAGGCAGAAGGCCGCCTTACGTCCAGGGGGAGCAATGCTTTAAACAGTCTGTACACGTGCTTTTCCTGCGAGGCCAGTATTAGATTGCGACACACCACTGGGTGTTTACTGTAACCCTTGGAGCTTCATATTGACTATGAAACACAGAAATTGCATCGGGATTGAATATAGTAGGCTGAAAGCCGACTTACGTACAGCGGGAGGAATGCTTCAAACAGTCTGTATATGTGCCGTTACTGAGAGGCCAGTATTTGATTGCGACGCACCACTGGGTGTTTACTGTAACCCTTGGAGCTTCATATTGACTATGAAACACAGAAATTGCATCGGGATTCAATATAGTAGGCAGAAGGCCGCCTTACGGCCAGGGGGAGCAATGCTTTAAACAGTCTGTATACGTGCTTTTCCTGCGAGGCCAGTATTAGATTGCGACACACCACTGGGTGTTTACTGTAACCCTTGGAGCTTCATATTGACTATGAAACACAGAAATTGCATCGGGATTGAATATAGTAGGCAGAAAGCCGACTTACGTCCAGGGGGAGGAATGCTTCAAACAGTCTGTATATGTGCCGTTACTGAGAGGCCAGTATTAGATTTCGACGCACCACTGGGTGTTTACTGTAACCCTTGGAGCTTCATATTGACTCGAAACACAGAAATTGCATCGGGATTGAATATAGTAGGCAGAAGGCCGACTTACGTCCAGGGGGAGCAATGCTTTAAACAGTCTGTATACGTGCTTTTCCTGTGAGGCCAGTATTAGATTGCGACGCACCACTGGGTGTTTCCTGTAACCCTTGGAGCTTCATATTGACTATGAAACACAGAAATTGCATCGGGATTGTATATAGTAGGCAGAAGGCCGACTTACGTCCAGGGGGAGCAATGCTTTAAACAGTCTGTATACGTGCTTTTCCTGCGAGGCCAGTATTAGATTGCGACGCACCACTGGGTGTTCACTGTAACCCTTGGAGCTTCATATTGACCATGAAACACAGGAATTGCATCGGGATTGAATATAGTAGGCAGAAGGCTGACTTACGTCCAGGGGGAGAAATGTTTTTTAACAGTCTGTATATGTGCCGTTACTGAGAGGCCAGCATTAGATTGCGGCGCACCACTGGGAGTTTACTGTAACCCTTGGAGCTTCATATTGACGATGAAACACAGAAATTGCATCGGGATTGAATATAGTAGGCAGAAGGCCGACTTACGTCCAGGGGGAGGAATGCTTCAAACAGTCTGTATATGTGCCGTTACTGAGAGGCCAGTATTAGATTGCGACGCACCACTGCATGTCTACTGTAACCCTTGGAGCTTCATATTGACTATGAAACACAGAAATTGCACTGGGATTGAATATGGTAGGCAGAAGGCCGATTTACGTACAAGGGGAGGAATGCTTCAAACAGTCTGCATACGTGCCTTTCCTGAGAGGCCAGTATTAGATTGCGACACACCACTGGGTGTTTACTGTAACCCTTGGACCTTCATATTGAAGATGAAACACAGAAATTGCATCGGGGTGAATATAGTAGGCACAAGCCGACTTACGTCCAGGGGGAGCAATGCTTCAAACTACCTGTATACGTGCCTTTCCTGAGAGGCCAGTATTAGATTGCGACGCACCACTGGTTGTTTAATATAACCCTTGGAGCTTCATATTGACCATGAAACA
This sequence comes from Schistocerca cancellata, assembly GCF_023864275.1. Taxonomy (NCBI): domain Eukaryota; kingdom Metazoa; phylum Arthropoda; class Insecta; order Orthoptera; family Acrididae; genus Schistocerca; species Schistocerca cancellata. Next base: position 466,460,721 of record NC_064634.1, on the reverse strand, counting down.
CAGAAATTGCATCGGGATTGAATATAGTAGGCAGAAGGCTGACTTACGTCCAGGGGGAGAAATGTTTTTTAACAGTCTGTATATGTGCCGTTACTGAGAGGCCAGCATTAGATTGCGGCGCACCACTGGGAGTTTACTGTAACCCTTGGAGCTTCATATTGACGATGAAACACAGAAATTGCATTGGGATTGAATATAGTAGGCACAATGCCGACTTACGTCCAGGGGGAGCAATGCTTCAAACAGTCTGTATACGTGCCTTTCCTGAGAGGCCAGTATTAGACTGCGACACACCACTCGGTGTGTACTGTAACCCTTGGAGCTTCATATTAACGATGACACACAGATATTGCATCAAGATTGATTATAGTAGGCAGAAGGCCGTCTTACGTCCAGGGGGAGGAATGCTTCAAACAGTCTGTATATGTGCCGTTACTGAGAGGCCAGTATTAGATTGCGACGCACCACTGCGTGTCTACTGTAACCCTTGGAGCTTCATATTGACTATGAAACACAGAAATTGCAATGGGATTGAATATAGTAGGCAGAAGGCCGATTTACGTACAAGGGGAGGAATGCTTCAAACAGTCTGTATACGTGCCTTTCCTGAGAGGCCAGTATTAGATTGCGACACACCACTGGGTGTTTACTGTAACCCTTGGACCTTCATATTGACGATGAAACACAGAAATTGCCTCGGGATTGAATATAGTAGGCAGAAGGCCGACTTACGTCCAGGGGGAGGAATGCTTCAAGCAGTCTGTATATGTGCCGTTACTGAGAGGCCAGTATTAGATTGCGACGCACCACTGGGTGTTTACTGTAACCCTTGGAGCTTCATATTGACTATGAAACACAGAAATTGCATCGGGATTGAATATAGTAGGCAGAAGGCCGACTTACGTCCAGGGGGAGCAATGCTTCAAACAGTCTGTATATGTGCCGTTACTGAGAGGCCAGTATTAGATTGCGACACACCACTGGGTGTTTACTGTAACCCTTGGAGCTTCATATTGACTATGAAACACAGAAATTGCATCGGGATTGAATATAGTAGGCAGAAGGCCGACTTACGTCCAGGGGGAGGAATGCTTCAAACAACGTGTATATGTGCCGTTACTGAGAGGCCAGTATTAGATTGCGACGCACCACTAGGAGTTTACTGTAACCCTTGGAGCTACATATAGACGATGAAACACAGAAATTGCATTGGGTTTGAATATAGTAGGCACAATGCAGACTTACTTCCAGGGGGAGAAATGCTTCAAACAGTCTGTATATGTGCCGTTACTGAGAGGCCAGTATTAGATTGCGACGCACCACTGGGTGTTTACTGTAACCCTTGGAGCTTCATATTGACTATGAAACACTGAAATTGCATTGGGATTGAATATAGTAGGCAGAAGGCCGACTTACGTCCAGGGGGAGCAATGCTTTAAACAGTCTGTATACGTGCCTTTCCTGCGAGGCCAGTATTAGATTGCGACGCACCACTGGGTGTTTACTGTAACCCTTGGAGCTTCATATTGACTATGAAACACAGAAATAGCATCGGGATTGAATATAGTAGGCAGAAGGCTGACTTACGTCCAGGGGGAGAAATGTTTTTTAACAGTCTGTATATGTGCCGTTACTGAGAGGCCAGTATTAGATTGCGGCGCACCACTGGGAGTTTACTGTAACCCTTGGAGCTTCATATTGAAGATGAAACACAGAAATTGCATCGGGGTGAATATAGTAGGCAGAAGGCCGACTTACGTCCAGGGGGAGGAATGCTTCAAACAGTCTGTATCTGTGCCGTTACTGATAGGCCAGTATTAGATTGCGACGCACCACTGGGTGTTTACTGTAACCCTTGGAGCTTCATATTGACTATGAAACACAGAAATTGCATCGGGACTGAATATAGTAGGCAGAAGGCCGACTTACGTCCAGGGGGAGGAATGCTTCAAACAGTCTGTATCTGTGCCGTTACTGATAGGCCAGTATTAGATTGCGACGCACCACTGGGTGTTTACTGTAACCTTTGGAGCTTCATATTGACTATGAAACACAGAAATTGCATCGGGATTGAATATAGTAGGCAGAAGGCCGACTTACGTCCAGGGGGAGGAATGCTTCAAACAGTCTGTATATGAGCCGATATTGAGGTGCCAGTATTAGATTGCGACGCACCACTGGGTGTTTACTGTAACCCTTGGAGCTTCATATTGACTATGAAACACAGAAATTGCATCGGGATTCAATATAGTAGGCAGACGGCCGCCTTACGTCCAGGGGGAGCAATGCTTTAAACAGTCTGTATACGTGCTTTTCCTGCGAGGCCAGTATTAGATTGCGACGCACCACTGGGTGTTTACTGTAACCCTTGGAGCTTCATATTGACTATGAAACACAGAAATTGCATCGGGATTGAATATAGTAGGCAGAAGGCGGACTTACGTCCAGGGGGAGGAATGCTTCAAACAGTCTGTATATGTGCCGATACTGAGAGGCCAGTATTAGATTGCGACGCACCACTGGGTGTTTACTGTAACCCTTGAAGCTTCATATTGACTATGAAACACAGAAATTGCATCGGGATTGAATATAGTAGGCAGAAGGCCGACTTACGTCCAGGGGGAGGAATGCTTTAAACAGTCTGTATATGTGCCGTTACTGAGAGGCCAGTATTAGATTGCGACGCACCACTGGGTGTTTACTGTAACCCTTGGAGCTTCATATTGACTATGAAACACAGAAATTGCATCGGGATTGAATATAGTAGGCAGAAGGCAGACTTACGTCCAGGGGGAGGAATGCTTCAAACAGTCTGTATATGTGCCGTTCCTGAGAGGCCAGTATTAGATTGCGACGCACCACTGGGTGTTTACTGTAACACTTGGAGCTTCATATTGACTATGAAACACAGAAATTGCATCGGGATTCAATATAGTAGGCAGAAGGCCGCCTTACGTCCAGGGGGAGCAATGCTTTAAACAGTCTGTATACGTGCTTTTCCTGCGAGGCCAGTATTAGATTGCGACGCACCACTGGGTGTTTACTGTAACCCTTGGAGCTTCATATTGACTATGAAACACAGAAATTGCATCGGGATTGAATATAGTAGGCAGAAGGCCGACTTACGTCCAGGGGGGGAATGCTTCAAACAGTCTGTATATGTGCCGATACTGAGAGGCCAGTATAAGATTGCGACGCACCACTGGGTGTTTACTGTAACCCTTGAAGCTTCATATTGACTATGAAACACAGAAATTGCATCGTAATTGAATATAGTAGGCAGAAGGCCGACTTACGTCCAGGGGGAGGAATGCTTTAAACAGTCTGTATATGTGCCGTTACTGAGAGGCCAGTATTAGATTGCGACGCACCACTGGGTGTTTACTGTAACCCTTGGAGCTTCATATTGACTATGAAACACAGAAATTGCATCGGGATTGAATATAGTAGGCAGAAGGCAGACTTACGTCCAGGGGGAGGAATGCTTCAAACAGTCTGTATATGTGCCGTTACTGAGAAGCCAGTATTAGATTGCGACGCACCACTGGGTGTTTACTGTAACCCTTGGAGCTTCATATTGACTATGAAACACAGAAATTGCATCGGGATTGAATATAGTAGGCAGAAGGCCGACTTACGTCCAGGGGGAGGAATGCTTCAAAGAGTCTGTATATGTGCTGTTACTGAGAGGCCAGTATTAGATTGCGACGCACCACTGGGTGTTTACTGTAACCCTTGGAGCTTCTTATTGACTATGAAACACAGAAATTGCATCGGGATTCAATATAGTAGGCAGAAGGCCGCCTTACGTCCAGGGGGAGCAATGCTTTAAACAGTCTGTATACGTGCTTTTCCTGGGAGGCCAGTATTGGATTGCGACACACCACTGGGTGTTTACTGTAACCCTTGGAGCTTCATATTGACTATGAAACACAGAAATTGCATCGGGATTGAATATAGTAGGCTGAAAGCCGACTTACGTCCAGGGGGAGGAATGCTTCAAACAGTCTGTATATGTGCCGTTACTGAGAGGCCAGTATTAGATTGCGACGCACCACTGGGTGGTTACTGTAACCCTTGGAGCTTCATATTGACTATGAAACACAGAAATTGCATCGGGATTGATTATAGTAGGCAGAAGGCTGACTTACGTCCAGGGGGAGAAATGTTTTTTAACAGTCTGTATATGTGCCGTTACTGAGAGGCCAGCATTAGATTGTGGCGCACCACTGGGAGTTTACTGTAACCCTTGGAGCGTCATATTGAAGATGAAACACAGAAATTGCATCGGGGTGAATCTAGTAGGCACAAGCCGACTTACGTCCAGGGGGAGCAATGCTTCAAACAACCTGTATACGTGCCTTTCCTGAGAGGCCAGTATTAGATTGCGACGCACCACTGGTTGTTTAATATAACCCTTGGAGATTCATATTGACGATGAAACACAGAAATTGCATCGGGATTGAATATAGTAGGCACAATGCCGACATACGTCCAGGGGGAGCAATGCTTCAAACAGTCTGTATACGTGCCTTTCCTGAGAGGCCAGTATTAGACTGCGACACACCACTCGGTGTGTACTGTAACCCTTGGAGCTTCATATTGATGATGAAACACAGAATTTGCATCGGGATTGAGTATAGTAGGCAGAAGGCCGACTTACGTCCAGGGGGAGGAATGCTTCAAACAGTCTGTGTATGTGCCGTTACTGAGAGGCCAGTATTAGATTGCGACGCACCACTGGGTGTTTACTGTAACCCTGGGAGCTTCATACTGACCATGAAACACAGAAATTGCATCGGGATTGAATATAGTAGGCAGAAGGCCGACTTACGTCCAGGGGGAGAAATGCTTCAAACAACGTGTATATGTGCCGTTACTGAGAGGCCAGTTTTAGATTGCGACGCACCACTGGGAGTTTACTGTAACCCTTGGAGCTTCATATAGACGATGAAACACAGAAATTGCATTGGGATTGAATATAGTAGGCACAATGCAGACTTACGTCCAGGCGGAGCAATGCTTCATACAGTTGTATACGTGCCTTTCCTGAGATTCCAGTATTAGATTGCGACGCACCACTGGGTGTTTACTGTAACCCTTGGAGCTTCATATTGACTATGAAACACAGAAATTGCATCGGGATTGATTATAGTAGGCAGAAGGCCGACTTACGTCCAGGGGGAGCAATGCTTCAACAGTCTGTATATGTGCCGTAACTGAGAGGCCACTATTAGATTGCGACGCACCACTGGGTGTTTTTATTGTAACCCTTGGAGCTTCATATTGACGATGAAACACAGAAATTTCGTCGGGATTGAATATAGGAGGCACAATGCTGACTTACGTCCAGGGGGAGCAATGTTTCAAAAAGTCTGTATACGTGCCTTTCCTGAGAGGCCAGTATTAGATTGCGACGCACCACTGGGTGTTTACTGTAGCCCTTGGAGCTCCATATTGACTATGAAACACAGAAATTGCATCGGGATTGAATATAGTAGGCAGAAGGCCGAATTACGTCCAGGGGGAGGAATGCTTCAAACAGTCTGTATATGTGCCGTTACTGAGAGGCCAGTATTAGATTGCGACGCACCACTGGCTGTTTACTGTAAGCCTTGGAGCTTCATATTGACTATGAAACACAGAAATTGAATCGGGATTGAATATAGTAGGCAGAAGGCCGACTTACATCCAGGGGGAGCAATACTTCAAACAGTCTGTATATGTGCCGTTACTGAGAGGCCAGTATTAGATTGCGACGCACCACTGGGTGTTTACTGTAAGCCTTGGAGCTTCATATTGACTATGAAACACAGAAATTGAATCGGGATTGAATATAGTAGGCAGAAGGCCGACTTACATCCAGGGGGAGCAATACTTCAAACAGTCTGTATATGTGCCGTTACTGAGAGGCCAGTATTAGATTGCGACGCACCACTGGGTGTTTACTGTAACCCTTGGAGCTTCATATTGACTATGAAACACAGAAATTGCATCGGGATTGAATATAGTAGGCAGAAGGCCGACTTACGTCCAGGGGGAGGAATGCTTCAAACAGTCTGTATATGTGCCGCTACTGAGAGGCCAGTATTAGAATGCGACACACCACTGGGTGTTTACTGTAACCCTTGGACCATCATAATGACTATGAAACACAGAAATTGCATCGGGATTGAATATAGTAGGCCGAAGGCCGACTTACGTCCAGGGGGAGCAATGCTTCAAACAGTCTGTATATGTGCCGTTACTGAGAGGCCAGTATTAGATTGCGACACACTACTGGGTGTTTACTGTAACCCTTGGAGCTTCATATTGACTATGAAACACAGAAATTGCATCGGGATTGAATATAGTAGGCAGAAGGCCGACTTACGTCCAGGGGGAGGAATGCTTCAAACAGTCTGTATATGTGCCGCTACTGAGAGGCCAGTACTAGATTGCGACGCACCACTGGGTGTTTACTGTAACCCTTGGAGCTTCATATTGACTATGAAACACAGAAATTGCATCGGGATTGAATATAGTAGGCAGAAGTCCGACATACGTCCAGGGGGAGCAATGCTTTAAACAGTCTGTATACGTGCTTTTCCTGCGAGGCAAGTATTAGATTGCGACGCACCACTGGGTGTTTACTGTAACCCTTGGAGCTTCATATTGACTATGAAACACAGAAATTGCATCGGGATTGAATATAGTAGGCTGAAGGCCGACTTACGTCCAGGGGGAGGAATGCTTCAAACAGTCTGTATATGTGCCGTTACTGAGAGTCCAGGATTAGATTGCGACGCACCACTGGGTGTTTACTGTAACCCTTGAAGCTTCATATTGACTATGAAACACAGAAATTGCATCGGGATTGAATATAGTAGGCAGAAGGCCGACTTATGTCCAGGGGGAGGAATGCTTTAAACAGTCTGTATATGTGCCGTTACTGAGAGGCCAGTATTAGATTGCGACGCACCACTGGGTGTCTACTGTAACCCTTGGAGCTTCATATTGACTATGAAACACAGATATTGCATCGGGATTGAATATAGGAGGCACAATGCCGATTTACGTCCAGGGGGAGCAATGCTTCAAACAGTCTGTATACGTGCCTTTCCTGAGAGGCCAGTATTAGATTGCGACACACCGCTGGGTGTTTACTGTAACCCTTAGAGCTTCATATTGACTATGAAACACAGTAATTGCATCGGGATTCAATATAGTAGGCAGAAGGCTTCCTTACGTCCAGGGGGAGCAATGCTTCAAACAGTCTGTATACGTGCTTTTCCTGCGAGGCCAGTATTAGATTGCGACACACCACTGGGTGTTTACTGTAACCCTTAGAGCTTCATATTGACTATGATTCACAGAAATTGCATCGGGATTGAATATAGTAGGCAGAAGGCCGACTTACGTCCAGGGGGAGGAATGCTTCAAACAGTCTGTATATGTGCCGTTACTGAGAGGCCAGTATTAGATTGCGACGCACCACTGGGTGTTTACTGTAACCCTTGGAGCTTCATATTGACTATGAAACACAGAAATTGCATCGGGATTGAATATAGTAGGCAGAAGGCCGTCTTACGTCCAGGGGGAGGAATGCTTCAAACAGTCTGTATACGTGCATTTCCTGCGAGGCCAGTATTAGATTGCGACACACCACTGGGTGTTTACTGTAACCCTTGGAGCTTCATATTGACTATGAAACACAGAAATTGCATCGGGATTGAATATAGTAGGCAGAAGGCCGACTTACGTCCCAGGGGGAGGAATGCTCAAACAGTCTGTATATGTGCCGTTACTGAGAGGCCAGTATTAGGTTGCGACGCACCACTGGGTGTTTACTGTAACCCTTGGAGCTTCATATTGACTATGAAACACAGAAATTGCATCGGGATTGAATATAGTAGGCAGAAGGCCGACTTACGTACAGGGGGAGCAATGCTTTAAGCAGTCTGTATACGTGCTTTTCCTGCGAGGCCAGTATTAGATTGCACCACACCACTGGGTGTTTACTGTAACCCTTGGAGCTTCATATTGACTATGAAACACAGAAATTGCATCGGGATTGAATATTGTAGGCAGAAGGCCGACTTACGTCCCGAGGGAGGAATGCTTCAAACACTCAGTATATGTGCCGTTACTGAGAGGCCAGTATTAGATTGCGACGCACCACTGGGTGTTTACTGTAACCCTTGGAGCTTCATATTGACCATGAAACACAGAAATTGCATCGGGATTGAATATAGTTGGCTGAAGGCCGACTTACGTCCAGGGGGAGGAATGCTTCAAACAACGTGTATATGTGCCGTTACTGAGAGGCCAGTATTAGATTGCGACTCACCACTGGGAGTTTAATGTAACCCTTGGAGCTTCATATAGACGATGAAACACAGAAATTGCATTGGGATTGAATATAGTAGGCACAATGCAGACTTACGTCCAGGGGGAGCAATGCTTCATACAGTTGTATACGTGCCTTTCCTGAGATTCCAGTATTAGATTGCGACGCACCAGTGGGTGTTTACTGTAACCCTTGGAGCTTCATATTGACTATGAAACACAGAAATTGCATCGGGATTGAATATAGAAGGCAGAAGGCTGACTTACGTCCAGGGGGAGAAATGTTTTTTAACAGTCTGTATATGTGCCGTTACTGAGAGGCCAGTTTTAGATTGCGGCGCACCACTGGGAGTTTACTGTAACCCTTGGAGCTTCATATTGACGATGAAACACAGAAATTGCATCGGGATTGAATATAGTAGGCACAATGCCGACTTACGTCCAGGGGGAGCAATGATTCATACAGTTATATACGTGCCTTTCCTGAGATTCCAGTATTAGATTGCGACGCACCACTGGGTGTTTACTGTAACCCTTGGAGCTTCATATTGACGATGAAACACAGAAATTGCATCGGGATTGAATATAGTAGGCAGAAGGCCGACTTACGTCCAGCGGGAGGAATGCTTCAAACAGTCTGTATATGTGCCGTTACTGAGAGGCCAGTATTAGATTGCGACGCACCACTGGGTGTTTACTGTAACCCTTGGAGCTTCATATTGACTATGAAACACAGAAATTGCATCGGGATTGAATATAGTAGGCAGAAGGCCAACTTACGTCCAGGTTTATGAATGCTTCAAACTGTCTGTATATGTGCCGTTACTGAGAGGCCAGTATTAGATTGCGACGCACCACTGGGTGTTTACTGTAACCCTTGGAACTTAATATTGTCGATGAATCACAGAAATTGCATCGGGATTGAATATAGTAGGCGCAATGCCGACTTACGTCCAGGGGGAGCAATGCTTCATAGAGTTGTATACGTGCCTTTCCTGAGATTCCAGTATTAGATTGCGACGCACCACTGGATGTTTACTGTAACCCTTGGAGCTTCATATTGACAGTGAAACACAGAAATTGCATCGGGTTTGAATATAGTAGGCAGAAGGCCGACTTACGTCCAGCGGGAGGAATGCTTCAAACAGTCTGTATATGTGCCGTTACTGAGAGGCCAGTATTAGATTGCGACGCACCACTGGGTGTTTACTGTAACCCTTGGAGCTTCATATTGACGATGAAACACAGAAATTGCATCGGGATTGAATATAGTAGGCACAATGCCGACTTACGTCCAGGGGGAGTAATGCATCAAACAGTCAGTATACGTGCCTTTCCTAAAAGGGCAGTATTAGATTGCGACGCATCACTGGGTTTTTACTGCCACCCTTGGAGCTTCATATTGATGATGAGACACAGAAATTGCATCGGGATTGAAAATAGTAGGAACAATGCCGACTTACGTCCAGGAGGAGCAATGCTTCAAAGAGTCGGTATATGTGCCTCTCCTGAGAGGCCAGTATTAGACTGCGACGCACCACTGGGAATTTACTGTAACCCTTGGAGCTTCATATATACGATGTAACACAGAAACTGCATCGGGATTGAATATAGTAGGCACAATGCCGACTTACGTCCAGGGCGAGGAATGTTTCAAACAGTCTGTATATGTGCCGTTACTGAGAGGCCAGTATTAGATTGCGACGCACCACTGGGTGTTTACTGTAACCGTTGGAGCTTCATATTGACGATGAAACACAGAAATTGCATCGGGATTGAATATAGTAGGCACAATGCCGACTTACGTCCAGGAGAACAATGCTTCAAACAACCTGTATACGTGCCTTTCCTGAGAGGCCAGTATTAGATTGCGACGCACCACTAGGTGTTTAATGTTACCCTTGGAGCTTCATAATGACTATGAAACACAGAAATTGCATCGGGATTGAATATAGTAGGCACAATCCTGACTTACGTCCAGGGGGAGCAATGCTCCAAACAGTCTGTATACGTGCCTTACCTGAGAGGCCAGTATTGAACTGCTACGCACCACTGGTGGTTTACTGTAACCCTTGGAGCTTCATATTGACAATGAAACAAAGAAATATCATCGAGATTGAATATATTAGGCACTATGCCGACATACGTCCAGGGGGAGCAATGCTCCAAACAGTCTGTATACGTGCCTTTCCTGAGAGGCCAGTATTAGACTGCGACGCACCACTGGGAGTTTACTAAAACCCTTGGAGCTTCATATTGACGATGAAACACAGAAATTGCATCGTGATTGAATATAGTAGGCACAATGCTTACTTACGACCAGGGGGAGCAATGCTTCAAACAGTCTGTACACGTGGCTTTCCTGTCGAGGCCAGTATTAGACTGCGACGCACCACTGGGAGTTTACTGTAACCCTTGGAGCTTCATATTGACGATGAAACACAGAAATTGCATCGGGATTGAATATGGTAGGCGGAAGGCCGACTTACGTCCAGGGGGAGGAATGCTTCAAACAGTCTGTATATGTGCCGTTACTGAGAGGCCAGTATTAGATTGCGACGCACCACTGGGTGTTTACTGTAACCCTTGGAGCTTCATATTGACAATGAAACACAGAAATTGCATCGGGATTGAATATAGTAGGCAGAAGGCCGACTTACGTCCAGGGGGAGCAATGCTTCAAGAGTCTGTATATGTGCCGTTACTGAGAGGCCAGTATTAGTTTGCGACGCACCACTGGGTGTCTTTATTGTAACCCTTGGAGCTTCATATTGACGATGAAACGCAGAAATTGCATCGGGATTGAATATAGGAGGCACAATGCCGATTTACGTCCAGGGAGAGCAATGCTTCAAACAGTCTGTATACGTGCCTTTCCAGAGAGGCCAGTATTTGATTGCGACGCACCACTGGGTGTTTACTGTAACCCTTGGTGCTCCATATTGACTATGAAACACAGAAATTGCATCGGGATTGAATATAGTTGGCAGAAGGCCGACTTACGTCCAGGGGGAGGAATGCTTTTAACAGTCTGTATATGTGCCGTTACTGAGAGGCCAGTATTAGATTGCGACGCACCACTGGGTGTTTACGGTAACCCTTGGAGCTTCATATTGACTATGAAACACAGAAATTGCATCGGGATTGAATGTAGAAGGCAGAAGGCCGACTTACGTCCAGGGTTAGGAATGCTTCAAACAGTCTGTATATGTGCCGTTACTGAGAGGCCAGTATTAGATTGCGACGCACCACTGGGTGTTTACTGTAACCCTTGGACCTTCATATTGACGATGAAACACAGAAATTGCATCGGGATTGAATATAGTAGGCACAATGCAGACTTACGTCCAGGAGGAGCAATGCTTCATACAGTTGTATACGTGCCTTTCCTGAGATTCCAGTATTAGATTGCGACGCACCACTGGGTGTTTACTGTAACCCTTGGAGCTTCATATTGACTATGAAACACAGAAATTGCATCGGGATTGAATATAGTAGACAGAAGGCTGACTTACGTACAGGGGGAGGAATTCTTCAAACAGTCTGTATATGTGCCGTTGCTGAGAGGCCAGCATTAGAGTGCGACGCAACACTGGGAGTTTACTATAAACCTTGGAGCTTCATATTGACGATGAAACACAGAAATTGCATCGGGATTGAATATAAGAGGCACAATGCAGACTTACGTCCAGGGGGAGCAATGCTTCATACAGTTGTATACGTGCATTTCCTGAGATTCCAGTATTAGATTGCGACGCACCACTGGTTGTTTACTGTAACCCTTGGAGCTTCATATTGACGATGAAACACAGAAATTGCATCGGGATTGAATATAGTAGGCAGAAGGCCGACTTACGTCCAGGTTGAGGAATGCTTCAAACAGTCTGTATATGTGCCGTTACTGAGAGGCCAGTATTAGATTGCGACGCACCACTGGGTGTTTACTGTAACCCTTGGAGCTTCATATTAACGATGAAACACAGAAATTGCATCGGGATTGAAAATAGTAGGAACAATGCCGACTTACGTCCAGGAGGAGCAATGCTTCAAAGAGTCTGTATATGTGCCTCTCCTGAGAGGCCAGTATTAGACTGCGACGCACCACTGGGAGTTTACTGTAACCCTTGGAGCTTCATATATACGATGTAACACAGAAACTGCATCGGGATTGAATATAGTAGGCACAATGCCGACTTACGTCCAGGGCGAGGAATGCTTCAAACTGTCTGTATATGTGCCGTTACTGAGAGGCCAGTATTAGATTGCGACGCACCACTGGGTGTTTACTGTAACCGTTGGAGCTTCATATTGACGATGAAACACAGAAATTGCATCGGGATTGAATATAGTAGGCACAATGCCGACTTACGTCCAGGAGAACAATGCTTCAAACAACCTGTATACGTGCCTTTCCTGAGAGGCCAGTATTAGATTGCGACGCACCACTAGGTGTTTAATGTTACCCTTGGAGCTTCATAATGACTATGAAACACAGAAATTGCATCGGGATTGAATATAGTAGGCACAATGCTGACTTACGTCCAGGGGGAGCAATGCTCCAAACAGTCTGTATACGTGCCTTACCTGAGAGGCCAGTATTGAACTGCTACGCACCACTGGTGGTTTACTGTAACCCTTGGAGCTTCATATTGACAATGAAACAAAGAAATATCATCGAGATTGAATATATTAGGCACTATGCCGACATACGTCCAGGGGGAGCAATGCTCCAAACAGTCTGTATACGTGCCTTTCCTGAGAGGCCAGTATTAGACTGCGACGCACCACTGGGAGTTTACTAAAACCCTTGGAGCTTCATATTGACGATGAAACACAGAAATTGCATCGTGATTGAATATAGTAGGCACAATGCTTACTTACGACCAGGGGGAGCAATGCTTCAAACAGTCTGTACACGTGGCTCTCCTGTCGAGGCCAGTATTAGACTGCGACGCACCACTGGGAGTTTACTGTAACCCTTGGAGCTTCATATTGACGATGAAACACAGAAATTGCATCGGGATTGAATATGGTAGGCAGAAGGCCGACTTACGTCCAGGGGGAGGAATGCTTCAAACAGTCTGTATATGTGCCGTTACTGAGAGGCCAGTATTAGATTGCGACGCACCACTGGGTGTTTACTGTAACCCTTGGAGCTTCATATTGACAATGAAACACAGAAATTGCATCGGGATTGAATATAGTAGGCAGAAGGCCGACTTACGTCCAGGGGGAGCAATGCTTCAAGAGTCTGTATATGTGCCGTTACTGAGAGGCCAGTATTAGATTGCGACGCACCACTGGGTGTCTTTATTGTAACCCTTGGAGCTTCATATTGACGATGAAACGCAGAAATTGCATCGGGATTGAATATAGGAGGCACAATGCCGATTTACGTCCAGGGAGAGCAATGCTTCAAACAGTCTGTATACGTGCCTTTCCAGAGAGGCCAGTATTTGATTGCGACGCACCACTGGGTGTTTACTGTAACCCTTGGTGCTCCATATTGACTATGAAACACAGAAATTGTATCGGGATTGAATATAGTTGGCAGAAGGCCGACTTACGTCCAGGGGGAGGAATGCTTCAAACAGTCTGTATATGTGCCGTTACTGAGAGGCCAGTATTAGATTGCGACGCACCACTGGGTGTTTACGGTAACCCTTGGAGCTTCATATTGACTATGAAACACAGAAATTGCATCGGGATTGAATGTAGAAGGCAGAAGGCCGACTTACGTCCAGGGTTAGGAATGCTTCAAACAGTCTGTATATGTGCCGTTACTGAGAGGCCAGTATTAGATTGCGACGCACCACTGGGTGTTTACTGTAACCCTTGGACCTTCATATTGACTATGAAACACAGAAATTGCATCGGGATTGAATATAGTAGACAGAAGGCTGACTTACGTACAGGGGGAGGAATTCTTCAAACAGTCTGTATATGTGCCGTTGCTGAGAGGCCAGCATTAGAGTGCGACGCACCACTGGGAGTTTACTATAAACCTTGGAGCTTCATATTGACGATGAAACACAGAAATTGCATCGGGATTGAATATAAGAGGCACAATGCAGACTTACGTCCAGGGGGAGCAATGCTTCATACAGTTGTATACGTGCCTTTCCTGAGATTCCAGTATTAGATTGCGACGCACCACTGGTTGTTTACTGTAACCCTTGGAGCTTCATATTGACGATGAAACACAGAAATTGCATCGGGATTGAATATAGTAGGCAGAAGGCCGACTTACGTCCAGGTTGAGGAATGCTTCAAACAGTCTGTATATGTGCCGTTACTGAGAGGCCAGTATTAGATTGCGACGCACCACTGGGTGTTTACTGTAACCCTTGGAGCTTCATATTAACGATGAAACACAGAAATTGCATCGGGATTGAATATAGTTGGCACAATGCCGACTTACGTCCAGGGGGAGTAATGCTTCAAACAGTCTGTATACGTGCCTTTCCTGAGAGGCCAGTATTAGGTTGCGACGCACCACTGCGAGTTTAATGTCACCCTTGGAGATTCATATTGACTATGAAACATAGACATTGCATCGGGATTGAATATAGTAGGCAGAAGGCCGACTTACGTACAGGGGGAAGAATGTTTCAAACAGTCTGTATATGTGCCGTTACTGAGACGCCAGTATTAGATTGCGACGCACCACTGGGGGTTTACTGTAACCCTTGGAGCTTCATATTGACGATGAAACACAGAAATTGCATCGGGATTGAATATAGTAGCACAATGCCGACTTACGTCCAGGGGGAGTAATGCTTCAAACAGTCTGTATATGTGCCGTTACTGAGAGGCCAGTATTAGATTGCGACGCACCACTGGGTGTTTACTGTAACCCTTGGAGCTTCATATTGAGTATGAAACACAGAAATTGCATCGGGATTGAATATAGTAGGCACAATGCCGACTTACGTCCAGGGGGAGCAATGCTTCAAACAGTCTGTATACGTGCCTTTCCTGAGAGGTCAGTATTAGACTGCGACGCACCACTGGGAGTTTACTGTAACCCTTGGAGTTTCATATTGACGATGAAACAAAGAAATTGCATCGGGATTGAATATAGTAGCACAATGCCGACTTACGTCCAGGGGGAGTAATGCTTCAAAAAGTCTGTATATGTGCCGTTACTGAGAGGCCAGTATTAGATTGCGACGCATCACTGGGTGTTTACTGCCACCCTTGGAGATTCATATTGACGATGAAACACAGAAATTGCATCGGGATTGAATACAGTAGGCACAATGCCGACTTACGTCCAGGAAGAGCAATGCTTCAAAGAGTCTGTATACGTGCCATTCCTGAGAGGCTAGTAGTAGACTGCGACGCACCACTGGGAATTTACTGTAACCCTTGGAGCTTCATATTGACGATGAAACACAGAAATTGCATCGGGATTGAATATAGTAGGCACAATGCCGACTTACGTGCAGGGGGAGTAATGCTTCAAACAGTCTGTATATGTGCCGTTACTGAGAGGCCAGTATTAGATTGCGACGCACCTCTGGTTGTTTACTGTAACCCTTGGTGCTTCATAATGACGATGAAACACAGAAATTGCATCGGGATTGAATATAGTAGGCACAATGCCGACTTACGTCCAGGGGGAGCAATGCTGCAAACAGTCTGTATACGTGCATTTCCTGAGAGGCCAGTATTAGATTGCGACGCACCACTGGGTGTTTAATGTAACCCTTGGAGCTTCATATTGACTATGAAACACAGAAATTGCATCGGGATTGAAGATAGTAGGCAGAAGGCCGACTTACGTACAGGGGGAGGAATGCTTCAAACAGTCTGTATACGTGCCTTTCCTGAGAGGCCAGTATTAGACTGCGACGCACCACTGGGAATTTACTGTAACCCTTGGAGCTTCATATTGACGATGAAACACAGAAATTGCATCGGGATTGAATATAGGAAGCACAATGCCGACTTTAGTTCAGGGGGAGCTATGCTTCAATTAGTCTGTATACGTTCCTTTCTTGAGAGGCCAGTATTAGATTGCGACGCACCACTGGGTGTTTACTGTAACCCTTGGAGCTTCATATTGACTATGAAACACAGAAATTGCATCGTGACTGAATATAGTAGGCAGAAGGCCGACTTACGTCCAGGGGGAGCAATGCTTTAAACAGTCTGTATACGTGTTATTCCTGCGAGGCCAGTATTAGATTGCGACGCACCACTGGGTGTTTACTGTAACCCTTGGAGCTTCATGTTGACTATGAAACACAGAAATTGCATCGGGATTGAATATTGTAGGCAGAAGGCCGACTTACGTCCAGAGGGAGGAATGCTTCAAACACTCAGTATATGTGCCGTTACTGAGAGGCCAGTATTAGATTGCGACGCACCACTGGGTGTTTACTGTAACCCTTGGAGCTTCATATTGACCATGAAACACAGAAATTGCATCGGGATTGAATATAGTAGGCAGAAGGCCGACTTACGTACAGGGGAAAAATGTTTCAAACAGTCTGTATATGTGCCGTTACTGAGAGGCCAGTATTAGATTGCGACGCACCACTGGGTGTTTACTGTAACCCTTGGAGCTTCATATTGACGATGAAACACAGAAATTGCATCGGGATTGATTATAGTAGCACAATGCCGACTTACGTCCACGGGGAGTAATGCTTCAAACAGTCTGTATATGTGCCGTTACTGAGAGGCCAGTATTAGATTGCGACGCACCACTGGGTGTTTACTGTAACCCTTGGAGCTTCATATTGACTATGAAACACAGAAATTGCATAGGGATTGAATATAGTAGGCACAATGCCGACTTACGTCCAGGGGGAGCAATGCTTCAAACAGTCTGTATACGTGCCTTTCCTGAGAGGTCAGTATTAGACTGCGACGCACCACTGGCAGTTTTCTGTAACCCTTGGAGTTTCATATTGACGATGAAACAAAGAAATTGCATCGGGATTGAATATAGTAGCACAATGCCGACTTACGTCCAGGGGGAGTAATGCTTCAAACAGTCTGTATATGTGCCGTTACTGAGAGGCCAGTATTAGATTGCGACGCACCACTGGGAGTTTACTGTAACCCTTGGAGATTCATATTGACTATGAAACATAGACATTGCATCGGGATTGAATATAGTAGGCAGAAGGCCGACTTACGTACAGGGGGAAGAATGCTTCAAACAGTCTGTATACGTGCCGTTACTGAGAGGCCAGTATTAGATTGCGACGCACAACTGGGAGTTTACTGTAACCCTTGGAGCTTCATATTGACGATGAAACACAGAAATTGCAATGGGATTGAATATAGTAGGCACAATGCAAACTTACGTCCAGGGAGAGCAATGCTTCATACAGTTGTATACGTGCCTTTCCCGAGATTCCAGTATTAGATTGCGACACACCACTGGGTGTTTACTGTAACCCTTGGAGCTTCATATTGACGATGAAACACAGAAATTGCATCGGGGTTGAATATAGTAGGCTGAAGGCCGACTTACGTCCAGGGGGAGGAATGCTTCAAACAGTCTGTATATGTGCCGTTACTGAGAGGCCAGTATTAGTTTGCGACGCACCACTGGGTGTTTACTGTAACCCTTGGAGCTTCATATTGACTATGAAACACAGAAATTGCATCGGGATTGAATGTAGTAGGCAGAAGTTCGACTTACGTCCAGGGGGAGGAATGCTTCAAACAGTCTGTATATGTGCCGTTACTGAGAGGCCAGTATTAGTTTGCGACGCACCACTGGGTGTTTACTGTAACCCTTGGAGCTTCATATTGACTATGAAACACAGAAATTGCATCGGGATTGAATGTAGTAGGCAGAAGATCGACTTACGTACAGGGGGAGGAATGCTTCAAACTGTCTGTATACGTGCCTTTCCTGAGAGGCCAGTATTAGATTGCGACGCACCACTGGGTGTTTACTGTGACCCTTGGAGCTTCATATTGACTATGAAACACAGAAATTGCATCGGGATTGAATATATTAGGCACAATGCCGACTTACGTCCAGGGGGAGCAATGCTTCAAACAGTCTGTATACGTGCCTTTCCTGAGAGGCCAGTATTAGACTGCGACGCACCACTGGGAGTTTACTGTAACCCTTGGAGCTTCATATTGACGATGAAACAAAATAAATGCAACGGGATTGAATATAGTAGGCACAATGCCGACTTACGTCCAGGGGGAGTAATGCTTCAAACAGTCTGTATATGTGCCGTTACTGAGAGGCCAGTATTAGATTGCGATGCACCACTGGGAGTTTACTGTCACCCTTGGAGATTCATATTGACTATGAAACAAGACATTGCATCGGGATTGAATATAGTAGGCAGAAGTCCGACTTACGTCCAGGGGGAGGAATGTTTCAAACAGTCTGTATATGTGCCGTTACTGAGACGCCAGTATTAGATTGCGACGCACCACTGGGGGTTTACTGTAACCCTTGGAGCTTCATATTGACGATGAAACACAGAAATTGCATCGGGATTGAATATAGTAGCACAATGCCGACTTACGTCCAGGGGGAGTAATGCTTCAAACAGTCTGTATATGTGCCGTTACTGAGAGGCCAGTATTAGATTGCGACGCACCACTGGGTGTTTACTGTAACACTTGGAGCTTCATATTGATTATGAAACACAGAAATTGCATCGGGATTGAATATAGTAGGCACAATACCGACTTACGTCCAGGGGGAGCAATGCTTCAAACAGTCTGTATACGTGCCTTTCCTGAGATTCCAGTATTAGATTGCGACGCCCCACTGGGTGTTTACTGTAACCCTTGGAGCTTCATATTGACGATGAAACACAGAAATTGCATCGGGATTGAATATAGTAGGTACAATGCCGACTTACGTCCAGGGGGAGGAATGCTTCAAGCAGTCTGTATATGTGCCGTTACTGAGAGGCTAGTATTAGATTGCGACGCACCACTGGGAGTTTACTGTAACCCATGGGGCTTCATATTCACTATGAAACACAGAAATTGCATCGGGATTGAATATAGTAGGCAGAAGGCCGACTTACGTTCTGGGGGAGGAATGCTTCAAACAGTCTGTATATGTGCCGTTACTGAGAGGCCAGTATTAGATTGCGACGCACCACTGGGTGTTTACTGTAACCCTTTGGAGCTTCATAATGACTATGAAACATAGACATTGCATCGGGATTGAATATAGTAGGCAGAAGGCCGACTTACGTACAGGGGGAAGAATGCTTCAAATAGTCTGTATATGTGCCGTTACTGAGAGGCCAGTATTAGATTGCGACGCACCACTGGGAGTTTACTGTAACCCTTGGAGCTTCATATTGACTATGAAACACAGAAATTGCATCGGGATTGAATATAGTAGGCACAATGCAAACTTACGTCCAGGTGGAGCAATGCTTCATACAGTTGTATACGTGCCTTTCCTGAGATTCCAGTATTAGATTGCGACGCACCACTGGGTGTTTACTGTAACCCTTGGAGCTTCATATTGACTATGAAACATAGACATTGCATCGGGATTGAATATAGTAGGCAGAAGGCCGACTTACGTACAGGGGGAAGAATGCTTCAAACAGTCTGTATATGTGCCGTTACTGAGAGGCCAGTATTAGATTGCGACGCACCACTGGGAGTTTACTGTAACCCTTGGAGCTTCATAATGACGATGAAACACAGAAATTGCATCGGGATTGAATATAATAGGCACAATGCCGACTTACGTCTAGGGGGAGCATTGCTTCAAACAGTCTCAATACGTGCCTTTCCTGAGAGGCCATTATTAGACTGCGACGCACGACTGGGAGTTTACTGTAACCCTTGGAGCTTCATATTGACGATGAAACAAAGAAATTGCATCGGGATTGAATATAGTAGTACAATGCAGACTTACGTCCAGGGGGAGTAATGCTTCACACAGTCTGTATCAGTGCCGTTACTGAGAGGCCAGTATTAGATTGCGACGCACCACTGGGAGTTTACTGTAACCCTTGGAGCTTCATATTGTCGATGAAGCACAGACATTGCATCGGGATTGAATATAGTAGATACAATGCCGACTTACGTCCAGGGGGAGCAATGCTTCAAACTGTCTGTATACGTGCCTATCCTGGGAGGCCAGTATTAGATTGCGACGCACCACTGGGTGTTTAATGTAACCCTTGGAGCATCATTTTCACTATGAAACACAGAAACTGCATCGGGATTGAAGATAGTAGGCAGAAGGCCGACTTACGTACAGGGGGAGGAATGCTTCGAAGAGTCTGTATACGTGCCATTCCTGAGAGGCCAGTATTAGACTGCGACGCACCACTGGGAATTTACTGTAACCCTTGGAGCTTCATATTGACGATGAAACACAGAAATTGCATCGGGATTGTATATAGGGAGCACAATGCCGACTTTAGTTCAGGGGGAGCTATGCTTCAATTAGTCTGTACACGTGGCTTTCCTGAGATGCCAGTATTAGATTGCGACGCACCACTGGGTGTTTACTGTAACCCTTGGAGCTTCATATTGACTATGAAACACAGCAACTGTATCGGGATTGAATATAGTAGGGAGAAAGCCGACTTACGTACAGGGAGAGGAATGCTTCAAACAGTCTGTATATGTGCCGTTACTGAGATTCCAGTATTAAATTGCGACGCACCACTGGGAGTTTACTGTAACCCTTGGAGCTTCATATTGTCGATGAAGCACAGACATTGCATCGGGATTGAATATAGTAGGTACAATGCCGACTTACGTCTAGGGGGAGCAATGCTTCAAACAGTCTGTATATGTGCCGTTACTGAGATTCCAGTATTAAATTGCGACGCACCACTGGGTGTTTACTGTAACCCTTGGAGCTTCATATTGACGATGAAACACAGAAAATGCATCGGGATTGAATATAGTACTCACAATGCCGACTTACGTCCAGGGGGAGTAATGCTTCAAACAGTCTGTATATGTGCCGTTACTGAGATGCCAGTATTAGTTTGCGACGCACCACTGGGAGTTTACTGTAACCCTTGGAGCTTCATATTGACTATGAAACACAGAAATTGCATCGGGATTGAATATAGTAGGCACAATGCAAACTTACGTCCAGGAGGAGCAATGCTTCATACAGTTGTATACGTGCCTTTCCTGAGATTCCAGTATTAGATTGCGACGCACCACCGGGTGTTTGCTGTAACCCTTGGAGCTTCATATTGACGATGAAACACAGAAATTGCATCAGGATTGAATATAGTAGGCAGAAGGCCGCCTTACGTCCAGGGGGAGGAATGCTTCAAGCAGTCTGTATATGTGCCGTTACTGAGAGGCTAGTATTAGATTGCGACGCACCACTGGGTGTTTACTGTAACCCTTGGAGCTTCATATTGACTATGAAACACAGAAATGGCATCGGGATTGAATATAGTAGTCAGAAGGCCGACTTACGTCCAGGGGGAGGAATGCTTCAAACAGTCTGTATATGTGCCGTTACTGAGAGGCCAGTATTAGATTGCGACGCACCACTGGGTGTTTACTGTAACACTTGGAGCTTCATATTGATTATGAAACACAGAAATTGCATCGGGATTGAATATAGTAGGCACAATACCGACTTACGTCCAGGGGGAGCAATGCTTCAAACAGTCTGTATACGTGCCTTTCCTGAGATTCCAGTATTAGATTGCGACGCCCCACTGGGTGTTTACTGTAACCCTTGGAGCTTCATATTGACGATGAAACACAGAAATTGCATCGGGATTGAATATAGTAGGTACAATGCCGACTTACGTCCAGGGGGAGGAATGCTTCAAGCAGTCTGTATATGTGCCGTTACTGAGAGGCTAGTATTAGATTGCGACGCACCACTGGGAGTTTACTGTAACCCATGGGGCTTCATATTCACTATGAAACACAGAAATTGCATCGGGATTGAATATAGTAGGCAGAAGGCCGACTTACGTTCTGGGGGAGGAATGCTTCAAACAGTCTGTATATGTGCCGTTACTGAGAGGCCAGTATTAGATTGCGACGCACCACTGGGTGTTTACTGTAACCCTTTGGAGCTTCATATTGACTATGAAACATAGACATTGCATCGGGATTGAATATAGTAGGCAGAAGGCCGACTTACGTACAGGGGGAAGAATGCTTCAAACAGTCTGTATATGTGCCGTTACTGAGAGGCCAGTATTAGATTGCGACGCACCACTGGGAGTTTACTGTAACCCTTGGAGCTTCATATTGACTATGAAACACAGAAATTGCATCGGGATTGAATATAGTAGGCACAATGCAAACTTACGTCCAGGTGGAGCAATGCTTCATACAGTTGTATACGTGCCTTTCCTGAGATTCCAGTATTAGATTGCGACGCACAACTGGGTGTTTACTGTAACCCTTGGAGCTTCATATTGACTATGAAACATAGACATTGCATCGGGATTGAATATAGTAGGCAGAAGGCCGACTTACGTACAGGGGGAAGAATGCTTCAAACAGTCTGTATATGTGCCGTTACTGAGAGGCCAGTATTAGATTGCGACGCACCACTGGGAGTTTACTGTAACCCTTGGAGCTTCATATTGACGATGAAACACAGAAATTGCATCGGGATTGAATATAATAGGTACAATGCCGACTTACGTCTAGGGGGAGCATTGCTTCAAACAGTCTCAATACGTGCCTTTCCTGAGAGGCCATTATTAGACTGCGACGCACGACTGGGAGTTTACTGTAACCCTTGGAGCTTCATATTGACGATGAAACAAAGAAATTGCATCGGGATTGAATATAGTAGTACAATGCAGACTTACGTCCAGGGGGAGTAATGCTTCACACAGTCTGTATCTGTGCCGTTACTGAGAGGCCAGTATTAGATTGCGACGCACCACTGGGAGTTAACTGTAACCCTTGGAGCTTCATATTGTCGATGAAGCACAGACATTGCATCGGGATTAAATATAGTAGGTACAATGCCGACTTACGTCCAGGGGGAGCAATGCTTCAAACAGTCTGTATACGTGCCTATCCTGGGAGGCCAGTATTAGATTGCGACGCACCACTGGGTGTTTAATGTAACCCTTGGAGCTTCATTTTCACTATGAAACACAGAAACTGCATCGGGATTGAAGATAGTAGGCAGAAGGCCGACTTACGTACAGGGGGAGGAATGCTTCGAAGAGTCTGTATACGTGCCATTCCTGAGAGTCCAGTATTAGACTGCGACGCACCACTGGGAATTTACTGTAACCCTTGGAGCTTCATATTGACGATGAAACACAGAAATTGCATCGGGATTGTATATAGGGAGCACAATGCCGACTTTAGTTCAGGGGGAGCTATGCTTCAATTAGTCTGTACACGTGGCTTTCCTGAGATGCCAGTATTAGATTGCGACGCACCACTGGGTGTTTACTGTAACCCTTGGAGCTTCATATTGACTATGAAACACAGCAACTGTATCGGGATTGAATATAGTAGGGAGAAAGCCGACTTACGTACAGGGAGAGGAATGCTTCAAACAGTCTGTATATGTGCCGTTACTGAGATTCCAGTATTAAATTGCGACGCACCACTGGGAGTTTACTGTAACCCTTGGAGCTTCATATTGTCGATGAAGCACAGACATTGCATCGGGATTGAATATAGTAGGTACAATGCCGACTTACGTCCAGGGGGAGCAATGCTTCAAACAGTCTGTATACGTGCCTATCCTGGGAGGCCAGTATTAGATTGCGACGCACCACTGGGTGTTTAATGTAACCCTTGGAGCTTCATTTTCACTATGAAACACAGAAACTGCATCGGGATTGAAGATAGTAGGCAGAAGGCCGACTTACGTACAGGGGGAGGAATGCTTCGAAGAGTCTGTATACGTGCCATTCCTGAGAGGCCAGTATTAGACTGCGACGCACCACTGGGAATTTACTGTAACCCTTGGAGCTTCATATTGACGATGAAACACAGAAATTGCATCGGGATTGTATATAGGGAGCACAATGCCGACTTTAGTTCAGGGGGAGCTATGCTTCAATTAGTCTGTACACGTGGCTTTCCTGAGATGCCAGTATTAGATTGCGACGCACCACTGGGTGTTTACTGTAACCCTTGGAGCTTCATATTGACTATGAAACACAGCAACTGTATCGGGATTGAATATAGTAGGGAGAAAGCCGACTTACGTACAGGGAGAGGAATGCTTCAAACAGTCTGTATATGTGCCGTTACTGAGATTCCAGTATTAAATTGCGACGCACCACTGGGAGTTTACTGTAACCCTTGGAGCTTCATATTGTCGATGAAGCACAGACATTGCATCGGGATTGAATATAGTAGGTACAATGCCGACTTACGTCCAGGGGGAGCAATGCTTCAAACAGTCTGTATATGTGCCGTTACTGAGATTCCAGTATTAAATTGCGACGCACCACTGGGTGTTTACTGTAACCCTTGGAGCTTCATATTGACGATGAAACACAGAAAATGCATCGGGATTGAATATAGTACTCACAATGCCGACTTACGTCCAGGGGGAGTAATGCTTCAAACAGTCTGTATATGTGCCGTTACTGAGATGCCAGTATTAGTTTGCGACGCACCACTGGGAGTTTACTGTAACCCTTGGAGCTTCATATTGACTATGAAACACAGAAATTGCATAGGGATTGAATATAGTAGGCAGAAGGAAGACTTACGTATAGGGGGAAGAATGTTTCAAACAGTCGGTATATGTGCCGTTACTGAGAGGCCAGTATTAGATTGCGACGCACCACTGGGTGTTTACTGTAACCCTTGGAGTTTCATATTGACGATGAAACACAGAAATTGCATCGGGATTGAATATAGTAGGCAGAAGGCCGACTTACGTCCAGGGGGAGGAATGCTTCAAACAGTCTGTATATGTGCCGTTACTGAGAGGCCAGTATTTGATTGCGACGCACCACTGGGTGTTTACTGTAACCCTTGGAGCTTCATATTGCCTATGAAACACAGAAATTGCATCGGGATTGAAAATAGTAGGCAGAAAGCCGACTTACGTCCAGGGGGAGCAATGCTTCAAACAGTCTGTATACGTGCCTTTCCTGAGAGGCCAGTATTAGACTGCGACGCACCACTGGGAGTTTACTGTATTCATTGGAGCTTCATATTGACGATGAAGCAATGAAATTGCACCGGGATTGAATATATTAGCACAATGCCGACTTACGTCCAGGGGGAGTAATGCTTCAAACAGTCTGTATATGTGCCGTTACTGAGAGGCCAGTATTAGATTGCGACGCACCACTGGGAGTTTACTGTAACCCTTGGAGATTCATATTGACTATGAAACATAGACATTGCATCGGGATTGAATATAGTAGGCAGAAGGCCGACTTACGTACAGGGGGAAGAATGCTTCAAACAGTCTGTATATGTGCCGTTACTGAGAGGCCAGTATTAGATTGCGACGCACCACTGGGAGTTTACTGTAACCCTTGGAGCTTCATATTGACGATGAAACACAGAAATTGCATCGGGATTGAACATAGTAGGCACAATGCAAACTTACGTCCAGGTGGAGCAATGCTTCATACAGTTGATTACGTGCCTGTCCTGAGATTCCAGTATTAGATTGCGACGCCCCACTGGGTGTTTACTGTAACCCTTGGAGCTTCATATTGACTATGAAACACAGAAATTGCATCGGGATTGAATATAGTAGGCAGAAGGCCGACTTACGTCCAGGGGGAGGAATGCTTCAAACAGTCTGTATATGTGCAGTTACTGAGAGGCCAGTATTAGATTGCGACGCACCACTGGGTGTTTACTGTAACCCTTGGAGCTTCATATTGACTATGAAACACAGAAATTGCATCGGGATTGAATATAGTAGGCAGAAGGCCGACTTACGTCCAGGGGGAGGAATGTTTCAAACAGTCTGTATATGTGCAGTTACTGAGAGGCCAGTATTAGATTGCGACGCACCACTGGGTGTTTACTGTAACCCTTGGAGCTTCATATTGACGATGAAACACAGAAATTGCATCGGGATTGAATATAATAGGCACAATGCCGACTTACGTCTAGGGGGAGCATTGCTTCAAACAGTCTCTATACGTGCCTTTCCTGAGAGGCCAGTATTAGACTGCGACGCACCACTGGGCGTTTACTGTAACCCTTGGAGCTTCATATTGACGATGAAACACAGAAATTGCATCGGGGTTGAATATAGTAGGCAGAAGGCCGACTTACGTCCAGGGGGAGTAATGCTTCAAACAGTCTGTATATGTGCCGTTACTGAGAGGCCAGTATTAGATTGCGACGCACCACTGGGAGTTTACTGTAACCCTTAGAGCTTCATATTGTCGATGAAACACAGAAATTGCATCGGGATTGAATATAGTAGGTACAATGCCGACTTACGTCCAGGGGGAGCAATGCTACAAACAGTCTGTATACGTGCCTTTCCTGAGAGGCCAGTATTAGATTGCGACGCACCACTGGGAGTTTACTGTAACCATTGGAGCTTCATATTGACGATGAAACACAGAAATTGCATCGGGATTGAATATAGCAGGCAGAAGATCGACTTACGTACTGGGGGAGGAATGCTTCAAACAGTCTGTATACGTGCCTATCCTGAGAGGCCAGTATTAGACTGCGACGCACCACTGGGAAATTACTGTAACCCTTGGGGCTTCATATTGACCATTATACACAGAAATAACATCGGCATTGAATATAGTGGGCACAATGCCGACTTACGTGCAGGGGGAGAAATGCTTCAAACAGTCTGTATATGTGCCGTTACTAAGAGGCCAGTATTAGATTGCGACGCACCACTGGGAGTTTACTGTAACCCTTGGAGCTTCATATTCACTATGAAACACAGAAATTGCATCGGGATTGAATATAGGAAGCACAATGCCGACTTTAGTTCAGGGGGAGCTATGCTTCAATTAGTCTGTATACGTGCCTTTCCTGAGAGGCCAGTATTAGATTTCGACGCACCACTGAGTGTTTACTGTAACCCTTAACCTTCATATTGACTATGAAACACAGAAACTGTATCAGGATTGAATATAGTAGGCAGAAGGGCGACTTACGTACAGTGAGAGGAATGCTTAAAACAGTCTGTATATGTGCCGTTACTGAGATTCCAGTATTAGATTGCGACGCACCACTGGATGTTTACTGTAACCCTTGGAGCTTCATATTGTCGATGAAACACAGAAATTTCTTCGGGATTGAATATAGTAGGCAGAAGGCCGACTTACGTTTAGGGGGAGGAATGCTTCAAACAGCCTGTATACGTGCCTTTCATGACAGGCCAGTATTAGATTTCGACGCACCACTGGGTGTTTAATGTAACCCTTAGAGCTTCTTATTGACTATGAAACACAGAAATTGCATCGGGATTGAATATAGTAGGGACAATGGCGACTTACGTCCAGGGGGAGCAATGCTTCAAACAGTCTGTATACGTGCCTTTCCTGAGAGGCCAGTATTAGACTGCGACGCACCACTGGGAGTTTACTGTAACCCTTGGAGCTTCATATTGACGATGAAACACAGAAAATGCATCGGGATTGAATATAGTAGTCACAATGCCGACTTACGTCCAGGGGGAGTAAAGCTTCAAACAGTCTGTATATGTGCCGTTACTGAGAGGCCAGTATTAGATTGCGACGCACCACTGGGAGTTTACTGTAGCCCTTCGAGCTTCATATTGACTATGAAACACAGAAATTGCATCGGGTTTGAATATAGTAGGCAGAAGGAAGACTTACGTACAGGGGGAAGAATGTTTCAAACAGTCTGTATATGTGCCGTTACTGAGAGGCCAGTATTAGATTGCGACGCACCACTGGGAGTTTACTGTAACCCTTGGAGCTTCATATTGACAATGAAACACAGAAATTGCATCGGGATTGAATATAGTAGCACAATGCCGGCTTACGTCCAGGGGGAGGAATGCTTCAAACAGTCTGTATATGTGCCGTTACTGAGACTCCAGTATTAGATTGCGACGCACCACTGAGAGTTTACTGTAACCCTTGGAGATTCATATTGACAATGAAACATAGACATTGCGTCGGGATTGAATATAGTAGGCATAAGGCCGACTTACAAACAGGGGGAAGAATGCTTCAAACAGTCTGTATATGTGCCGTTACTGAGAGGCCAGTATTAGATTGCGACGCACCACTGGGTGTTTACTGTAACCCTTGGAGCTTCATATTGACGATGAAACACAGAAATTGCATCGGGATTGAATATAGTAGGCACAATGCAAACTTACGTCCAGGAGGAGCAATGCTTCATACAGTTGTATACGTGCCTTTCCTGAGATTCCAGTATTAGATTGCGACGCACCACCGGGTGTTTGCTGTAACCCTTGGAGCTTCATATTGACGATGAAACACAGAAATTGCATCAGGATTGAATATAGTAGGCAGAAGGCCGCCTTACGTCCAGGGGGAGGAATGCTTCAAGCAGTCTGTATATGTGCCGTTACTGAGAGGCTAGTATTAGATTGCGACGCACCACTGGGTGTTTACTGTAACCCTTGGAGCTTCATATTGACTATGAAACACAGAAATTGCATCGGGATTGAATATAGTAGTCAGAAGGCCGACTTACGTCCAGGGGGAGGAATGCTTCAAACAGTCTGTATATGTGCCGTTACTGAGAGGCCAGTATTAGATTGCGACGCACCACTGGGTGTTTACTGTAACCCTTGGAGCTTCATATTGACGATGAAACACAGAAATTGCATCGGGATTGAATATAATAGGCACAATGCCGACTTACGTCTAGGGGGAGCATTGCTTCAAACAGTCTCTATACGTGCCTTTCCTGAGAGGCCAGTATTAGACTGCGACGCACCACTGGGAGATTACTGTAACCCTTGGAGCTTCATATTGACGATGAAACAAAGAAATTGCATCGGGATTAAATATAGTAGCACAATGCCGACTTACGTCCAGGGGGAGTAATGCTTCAAACAGTCTGTATATGTGCCGTTACTGGGAGGCCAGTATTAGATTGCGACGCACCACTGGGAGTTTACTGTAACCCTTGGAGCTTCATATTGTCGATGAAACACAGAAATTGCATCGGGATTGAATATAGTAGGTACAATGCCGACTTACGTCCAGGGGGAGCAATGCTCCAAACAGTCTGTATACGTGCCTTTCCTGAGAGGCCAGTATTAGATTGCGACGCACCACTGGGAGTTTACTGTAACCTTTGGAGCTTCATATTGACGATGAAACACAGAAATTGCATCGGGATTGAATATAGCAGGCAGAAGATCGACTTTACGTACAGGGGGAGGAATGCTTCAAACAGTCCGTATACGTGCCTATCCTGAGAGGCTAGTATTAGACTGCGACGCACCACTGGGAAATTACTGTAACCCTTGGAGCTTCATATTGACTATGATACACAGAAATTGCATCTGGATTGAATATAGTGGGCACATTGCCAACTTACGTCCAGGGGGAGAAATGCTTCAAACAGTCTGTATATGTGCCGTTACTGAGAGGCCAGTATTAGATTGCGACGCACCACTGGGAGTTTACTGTAACCCTTGGAGCTTCATATTCACTATGAAACACAGAAATTGCATCATGATTGAATATAGTAGGCAGAATGCCGACTTACGTACAGGGGGAGGAATGCTTCAAACAGTCTGTATATGTGCCGTTACTGAGAGGCCAGTATTAGATTGCGACGCACCACTGGGTGTTTACTGTAACCCTTGGAGCTTCATATTGACTATGAAACACAGAAATTGCATCGGGATTGAATATAGTAGGCAGAAGGCCGACTTACGTCCAGGGGGAGGAATGCTTCAAACATTCTGTATATGTGCCGTTACTGAGAGGCCAGTATTAGATTGCGACGCACCACTGGGTCTTTACTGTAACCCTTGGAGCTTCATATTGACGATGAAACACAGAAATTGCATCGGGATTGAATACAATAGGCACAATGCCGACTTACGTCTAGGGGGAGCATTGCTTCAAACAGTCTCTATACGTGCCTTTCCTGAGAGGCCAGTATTAGACTGCGACGCACCACTGGGCGTTTACTGTAACCCTTGGAGCTTCATTTTGACGATGAAACAAAGAAATTGCATCGGGATTGAATATAGTAGCACAATGCCGACTTACGTCCTTGGGGAGTAATGCTTCAAACAGTCTGTATATGTGCCGTTACTGAGAGGCCAGTATTAGATTGCGACGCACCACTGGGAGTTTACTGTAACCCTTAGAGCTTCATATTGTCGATGAAACACAGAAATTGCATCGGGATTGAATATAGTAGGTACAATGCCGACTTACGTCCAGGGGGAGCAATGCTTCAAACAGTCTGTATACGTGCCTTTCCTGAGAGGCCAGTATTAGATTGCGACGCACCACTGGGAGTTTACTGTAACCATTGGAGCTTCATATTGACGATGAAACACAGAAATTGCATCGGGATTGAATATAGCAGGCAGAAGATCGACTTACGTACTGGGGGAGGAATGCTTCAAACAGTCTGTATACGTGCCTATCCTGAGAGGCCAGGATTAGACTGCGACGCACCACTGGGAAATTACTGTAACCCTTGGGGCTTCATATTGACCATTATACACAGAAATAGCATCGGGATTGAATATAGTGGGCACAATGCCGACTTACGTCCAGGGGGAGAAATGCTTCAAACAGTCTGTATATGTGCCGTTACTAAGAGGCCAGTATTAGATTGCGACGCACCACTGGGAGTTTACTGTAACCCTTGGAGCTTCATATTCACTATGAAACACAGAAATTGCATGGGGATTGAATATAGGAAGCACAATGCCGACTTTAGTTCAGGGGGAGCTATGCTTCAATTAGTCTGTATACGTGCCTTTCCTGATAGGCCAGTATTAGATTGCGACGCACCACTGAGTGTTTACTGTAACCCTTAAGCTTCATATTGACTATGAAACACAGAAACTGTATCAGGATTGAATATAGTAGGCAGAAGGCCGACTTACGTACAGTGAGAGGAATGCTTAAAACAGTCTGTATATGTGCCGTTACTGAGATTCCAGTATTAGATTGCGACGCACCACTGGATGTTTACTGTAACCCTTGGAGCTTCATATTGTCGATGAAACACAGAAATTTCATCGGGATTGAATATAGTAGGCAGAAGGCCGACTTACGTTTAGGGGGAGGAATGCTTCAAACAGCCCGTATACGTGCCTTTCATGAGAGGCCAGTATTAGATTTCGACGCACCACTGGGTGTTTAATGTAACCCTTAGAGCTTCTTAGTGACTATGAAACACAGAAATTGCATCGGGATTGAATATAGTAGGTACAATGGCGACTTACGTCCAGGGGGAAAAATGCTTCAAACAGTCTGTATACGTGCCTTTCCTGAGAGGCCAGTATTAGACTGCGACGCACCACTGGGAGTTTACTGTAACCCTTGGAGCTTCATATTGACGATGAAACACAGAAAATGCATCGGGATTGAATATAGTAGGCACAATGCCGACTTACGTCCAGGGGGAGTAAAGCTTCAAACAGTCTGTATATGTGCCGTTACTGAGAGGCCAGTATTAGATTGCGACGCACCAGTGGGAGTTTACTGTAGCCCTTGGAGCTTCATATTGACTATGAAACACAGAAATTGCATCGGGATTGAATATAGTAGCACAATGCCGGCTTACGTCCAGGGGGAGGAATGCTTCAAACAGTCTGTATATGTGCCGTTACTGAGACTCCAGTATTAGATTGCGACGCACCACTGGGAGTTTACTGTAACCCTTGGAGATTCATATTGACTATGAAACATAGACATTGCGTCGGGATTGAATATAGTAGGCAGAAGGCCGACTTACGTACAGGGGGAAGAATGCTTCAAACAGTCTGTATATGTGCCGTTACTGAGAGGCCAGTATTAGATTGCGACGCACCACTGGGAGTTTACTGTAACCCTTGGAGCTTCATATTGACGATGAAACACAGAAATTGCATCGGGATTGAATATAGTAGGCACAATGCAAACTTACGTCCAGGGGGAGCAATGCTTCATACAGTTGTATACGTGCCTTTCCTGAGATTCCAGTATTAGATTGCGACGCACCACTGGGTGTTTGCTGTAACCCTTGGAGCTTCATATTGACGATGAAACACAGAAATTGCATCGGGATTGAATATAGTAGGCAGAAGGCCGAATTACGTCCAGGGGGAGGAATGCTTCAAGCAGCTGTATATGTGCCGTTACTGAGAGGCTAGTATTAGATTGCGACGCACCACTGGGTGTTTACTGTAACCCTTGGAGCTTCATATTGACTATGAAACACAGAAATTGCATCGGGATTGAATATAGTAGGCAGAAGGCCGACTTACGTCCAGGGGGAGGAATGCTTCAAACAGTCTGTATATGTGCCGTTACTGAGAGGCCAGTATTAGATTGCGACGCACCACTGGGTGTTTACTGTAACCCTTGGAGCTTCATATTGACGATGAAACACAGAAATTGCATCGGGATTGAATATAATAGGCACAATGCCGACTTACGTCTAGGGGGAGCATTGCTTCAAACAGTCTCTATACGTGCCTTTCCTGAGAGGCCAGTATTAGACTGCGACGCACCACTGGGAGATTACTGTAACCCTTGGAGCTTCATATTGACGATGAAACAAAGAAATTGCATCGGGATTAAATATAGTAGCACAATGCCGACTTACGTCCAGGGGGAGTAATGCTTCAAACAGTCTGAATATGTGCCGTTACTGAGAGGCCAGTATTAGATTGCGACGCACCACTGGGAGTTTACTGTAACCCTTGGAGCTTCATATTGTCGATGAAACACAGAAATTGCATCGGGATTGAATATAGTAGGTACAATGCCGACTTACGTCCAGGGGGAGCAATGCTCCAAACAGTCTGTATACGTGCCTTTCCTGAGAGGCCAGTATTAGATTGCGACGCACCACTGGGAGTTTACTGTAACCTTTGGAGCTTCATAATGACGATGAAACACAGAAATTGCATCGGGATTGAATATAGCAGGCAGAAGATCGACTTTACGTACAGGGGGAGGAATGCTTCAAACAGTCCGTATACGTGCCTATCCTGAGAGGCTAGTATTAGACTGCGACGCACCACTGGGAAATTACTGTAACCCTTGGAGCTTCATATTGACTATGATACACAGAAATTGCATCTGGATTGAATATAGTGGGCACAATGCCGACTTACGTCCAGGGGGAGAAATGCGTCAAACAGTCTGTATATGTGCCGTTACTGAAAGGCCAGTATTAGATTGCGACGCACCACTGGGAGTTTACTGTAACCCTTGGAGCTTCATATTCACTATGAAACACAGAAATTGCATCGGGATTGAATATAGTAGGCAGAATGCCGACTTACGTACAGGGGGAGGAATGCTTCAAACAGTCTGTATATGTGCCGTTACTGAGAGGCCAGTATTAGATTGCGACGCACCACTGGGAGTTTACTGTAACCCTTGGAGCTTCATATTGACGATGAAACACTGAAATTGCATCGGGATTGAATATAGTAATCACAATGCAAACTTACGTCCAGGGGGAGCAATGCTTCATACAGTTCTATAGTGCCTTTCCTGAGATTCAAGTATTAGATTGCGACTCCCCACTGGGTGTTTACTGTAACCCTTGGAGCTTCATATTGACGATGAAACACAGAAATTGCATCGGGATTGAATATAGTAGGTACAATGCCGACTTACGTCCAGGGGGAGGAATGCTTCAAGCAGTCTGTATATGTGCCGTTACTGAGAGGCTAGTATTAGATTGCGACGCAACACTGGGAGTTTACTGTAACCCTTGGGGCTTCATATTCACTATGAAACACAGAAATTGCATCGAGATTGAATATAGTAGGCAGAAGGCCGACTTACGTCCTGGGGGAGGAATGCTTCAAACAGTCTGTATATGTGCCGTTCCTGAGAGGCCAGTATTAGATTGCGACGCACCACTGGGTCTTTACTGTTACCCTTGGAGCTTCATATTGACTATGAAACATAGAATTGCATCGGGATTGAATATAGTAGGCAGAAGGCCGACTTATGTACAGGGGGAAGAATGCTTCAAACAGTCTGTATATGTGCCGTTACTGAGAGGCCAGTATTAGATTGCGACGCACCACTGGGAGTTTACTGTAACCCTTGGAGCTTCATATTGACTATGAAACACAGAAATTGCATCGGGATTGAATATAGTAGGCACAATGCAAACTTACGTCCAGGTGGAGCAATGCTTCATACAGTTGTATACGTGCCTTTCCTGAGATTCCAGTATTAGATTGCGACGCACCACTGGGTGTTTACTGTAACTCTTGGAGCTTCATATTGACGATGAAACACAGAAATTGCATCGGGATTGAATATAGTAGGCAGAAGGCCGACTTACGTCCAGGGGGAGGAATGCTTCAAACAGTCTGTATATGTGCCGTTACTGAGAGGCCAGTATTAGATTGCGACGCACCACTGGGAGTTTACTGTAACCCTTGGAGCTTCATATTGTCGATGAAACACAGAAATTGCATCGGGATTGAATATAGTAGGTACAATGCCGACTTACGTCCAGGGGGAGCAATGCTTCAAACAGTCTGTATACGTGCCTTTCCTGAGAGGCCAGTATTAGATTGCGACGCACCACTGGGAGTTTACTGTAACCATTGGAGCTTCATATTGACGATGAAACACAGAAATTGCATCGGGATTGAATATAGCAGACAGAAGATCGACTTTCGTACTGGGGGAGGAATGCTTCAAACAGTCTGTATACGTGCCTATCCTGAGAGGCCAGTATTAGACTGCGACGCACCACTGGGAAATTACTGTAACCCTTGAGGCTTCATATTGACCATTATACACAGAAATTGCATCGGGATTGAATATAGTGGGCACAATGCTGACTTACGTCCAGGGGGAGAAATGCTTCAAACAGTCTGTATATGTGCCGTTACTAAGAGGCCAGTATTAGTTTGCGACGCACCACTGGGAGTTTACTGTAACCCTTGGAGCTTCATATTCACTATGAAACACAGAAATTGCATCGGGATTGAATATAGGAAGCACAATGCCGACTTTAGTTCAGGGGGAGCTATGCTTCAATTAGTCTGTATACGTGCCTTTCCTGAGAGGCCAGTATTAGATTGCGACGCACCACTGAGTGTTTACTGTAACCCTTAAGCTTCATATTGACTATGAAACACAGAAACTGTATCGGGATTGAATATAGTAGGCAGAAGGCCGACTTACGTACAGTGAGAGGAATGCTTCAAACAGTCTGTATATGTGCCGTTACTGAGAGGCCAGTATTAGACTGCGACGCACCACTGGGTGTTTACTGTAACCCTTGGAGCTTCATATTGACGATGAAACACAGAAATTGCATCGGGATTGAATATAATAGGCACAATGCCGACTTACGTCTAGGGGGAGCATTGCTTCAAACAGTCTGTATACGTGCCTTTCCTGAGAGGCCAGTATTAGACTGCGACGCACCACTGGGAGATTACTGTAACCCTTGGAGCTTCATATTGACGATGAAACATAGAAATTGCATCGGGATTGAATATAGTAGGCACAATGCAAACTTACGTCCAGGGGGAGCAATGCTTCATACAGTTGTATACGTGCCTTTCCTGAGATTCCAGTATTAGATTGCGACGCACCACTGGGTGTTTGCTGTAACCCTTGGAGCTTCATATTGACGATGAAACACAGAAATTGCATCGGGATTGAATATAGTAGGCAGAAGGCCGACTTACGTCCAGGGGGAGCAATGCTTCAAACAGTCTGTATACGTGCCTTTCCTGAGAGGCCAGTATTAGACTGCGACGCACCACTGGGAGTTTACTGTAACCCTTGGAGCTTCATATTGACGATGAAACACAGAAAATGCATCGGGATTGAATATAGTAGGCACAATGCCGACTTACGTCCAGGGGGAGTAAAGCTTCAAACAGTCTGTATATGTGCCGTTACTGAGAGGCCAGTATTAGATTGCGACGCACCAGTGGGAGTTTACTGTAGCCCTTGGAGCTTCATATTGACTATGAAACACAGAAATTGCATCGGGATTGAATATAGTAGGCAGAAGGAAGACTTACGTATGGGGGGAAGAATGTTTCAAACAGTCTGTATATGTGCCGTTACTGAGAGGCCAGTATTAGAATGCGACGCACCACTGGGAGTTTACTGTAACCCTTGGAGCTTCATATTGACAATGAAACACAGAAATTGCATCGGGATTGAATATAGTAGCACAATGCCGGCTTACGTCCAGGGGGAGGAATGCTTCAAACTGTCTGTATATGTGCCGTTACTGAGACTCCAGTATTAGATTGCGACGCACCACTGGGAGTTTACTGTAACCCTTGGAGATTCATATTGACTATGAAACATAGACATTGCGTCGGGATTGAATATAGTAGGCAGAAGGCCGACTTACGTACAGGGGGAAGAATGCTTCAAACAGTCTGTATATGTGCCGTTACTGAGAGGCCAGTATTAGATTGCGACGCACCACTGGGAGTTTACTGTAACCCTTGGAGCTTCATATTGACGATGAAACACAGAAATTGCATCGGGATTGAATATAGTAGGCACAATGCAAACTTACGTCCAGGGGGAGCAATGCTTCATACAGTTGTATACGTGCCTTTCCTGAGATTCCAGTATTAGATTGCGACGCACCACTGGGTGTTTGCTGTAACCCTTGGAGCTTCATATTGACGATGAAACACAGAAATTGCATCGGGATTGAATATAGTAGGCAGAAGGCCGAATTACGTCCAGGGGGAGGAATGCTTCAAGCAGCTGTATATGTGCCGTTACTGAGAGGCTAGTATTAGATTGCGACGCACCACTGGGTGTTTACTGTAACCCTTGGAGCTTCATATTGACTATGAAACACAGAAATTGCATCGGGATTGAATATAGTAGGCAGAAGGCCGACTTACGTCCAGGGGGAGGAATGCTTCAAACAGTCTGTATATGTGCCGTTACTGAGAGGCCAGTATTAGATTGCGACGCACCACTGGGTGTTTACTGTAACCCTTGGAGCTTCATATTGACGATGAAACACAGAAATTGCATCGGGATTGAATATAATAGGCACAATGCCGACTTACGTCTAGGGGGAGCATTGCTTCAAACAGTCTCTATACGTGCCTTTCCTGAGAGGCCAGTATTAGACTGCGACGCACCACTGGGAGATTACTGTAACCCTTGGAGCTTCATATTGACGATGAAACAAAGAAATTGCATCGGGATTAAATATAGTAGCACAATGCCGACTTACGTCCAGGGGGAGTAATGCTTCAAACAGTCTGAATATGTGCCGTTACTGAGAGGCCAGTATTAGATTGCGACGCACCACTGGGAGTTTACTGTAACCCTTGGAGCTTCATATTGTCGATGAAACACAGAAATTGCATCGGGATTGAATATAGTAGGTACAATGCCGACTTACGTCCAGGGGGAGCAATGCTCCAAACAGTCTGTATACGTGCCTTTCCTGAGAGGCCAGTATTAGATTGCGACGCACCACTGGGAGTTTACTGTAACCTTTGGAGCTTCATAATGACGATGAAACACAGAAATTGCATCGGGATTGAATATAGCAGGCAGAAGATCGACTTTACGTACAGGGGGAGGAATGCTTCAAACAGTCCGTATACGTGCCTATCCTGAGAGGCTAGTATTAGACTGCGACGCACCACTGGGAAATTACTGTAACCCTTGGAGCTTCATATTGACTATGATACACAGAAATTGATTCTGGATTGAATATAGTGGGCACAATGCCGACTTACGTCCAGGGGGAGAAATGCGTCAAACAGTCTGTATATGTGCCGTTACTGAGAGGCCAGTATTAGATTGCGACGCACCACTGGGAGTTTACTGTAACCCTTGGAGCTTCATATTCACTATGAAACACAGAAATTGCATCGGGATTGAATATAGTAGGCAGAATGCCGACTTACGTACAGGGGGAGGAATGCTTCAAACAGTCTGTATATGTGCCGTTACTGAGAGGCCAGTATTAGATTGCGACGCACCACTGGGAGTTTACTGTAACCCTTGGAGCTTCATATTGACGATGAAACACTGAAATTGCATCGGGATTGAATATAGTAATCACAATGCAAACTTACGTCCAGGGGGAGCAATGCTTCATACAGTTCTATAGTGCCTTTCCTGAGATTCAAGTATTAGATTGCGACGCCCCACTGGGTGTTTACTGTAACCCTTGGAGCTTCATATTGACGATGAAACACAGAAATTGCATCGGGATTGAATATAGTAGGTACAATGCCGACTTACGTCCAGGGGGAGGAATGCTTCAAGCAGTCTGTATATGTGCCGTTACTGAGAGGCTAGTATTAGATTGCGACGCAACACTGGGAGTTTACTGTAACCCTTGGGGCTTCATATTCACTATGAAACACAGAAATTGCATCGAGATTGAATATAGTAGGCAGAAGGCCGACTTACGTCCTGGGGGAGGAATGCTTCAAACAGTCTGTATATGTGCCGTTCCTGAGAGGCCAGTATTAGATTGCGACGCACCACTGGGTCTTTACTGTTACCCTTGGAGCTTCATATTGACTATGAAACATAGAATTGCATCGGGATTGAATATAGTAGGCAGAAGGCCGACTTATGTACAGGGGGAAGAATGCTTCAAACAGTCTGTATATGTGCCGTTACTGAGAGGCCAGTATTAGATTGCGACGCACCACTGGGAGTTTACTGTAACCCTTGGAGCTTCATATTGACTATGAAACACAGAAATTGCATCGGGATTGAATATAGTAGGCACAATGCAAACTTACGTCCAGGTGGAGCAATGCTTCATACAGTTGTATACGTGCCTTTCCTGAGATTCCAGTATTAGATTGCGACGCACCACTGGGTGTTTACTGTAACCCTTGGAGCTTCATATTGACGATGAAACACAGAAATTGCATCGGGATTGAATATAGTAGGCAGAAGGCCGACTTACGTCCAGGGGGAGGAATGCTTCAAACAGTCTGTATATGTGCCGTTACTGAGAGGCCAGTATTAGATTGCGACGCACCACTGGGAGTTTACTGTAACCCTTGGAGCTTCATATTGTCGATGAAACACAGAAATTGCATCGGGATTGAATATAGTAGGTACAATGCCGACTTACGTCCAGGGGGAGCAATGCTTCAAACAGTCTGTATACGTGCCTTTCCTGAGAGGCCAGTATTAGATTGCGACGCACCACTGGGAGTTTACTGTAACCATTGGAGCTTCATATTGACGATGAAACACATAAATTGCATCGGGATTGAATATAGCAGACAGAAGATCGACTTTCGTACTGGGGGAGGAATGCTTCAAACAGTCTGTATACGTGCCTATCCTGAGAGGCCAGTATTAGACTGCGACGCACCACTGGGAAATTACTGTAACCCTTGAGGCTTCATATTGACCATTATACACAGAAATTGCATCGGGATTGAATATAGTGGGCACAATGCTGACTTACGTCCAGGGGGAGAAATGCTTCAAACAGTCTGTATATGTGCCGTTACTAAGAGGCCAGTATTAGATTGCGACGCACCACTGGGAGTTTACTGTAACCCTTGGAGCTTCATATTCACTATGAAACACAGAAATTGCATCGGGATTGAATATAGGAAGCACAATGCCGACTTTAGTTCAGGGGGAGCTATGCTTCAATTAGTCTGTATACGTGCCTTTCCTGAGAGGCCAGTATTAGATTGCGACGCACCACTGAGTGTTTACTGTAACCCTTAAGCTTTATATTGACTATGAAACACAGAAACTGTATCGGGCTTGAATATAGTAGGCAGAAGGCCGACTTACGTACAGTGAGAGGAATGCTTCAAACAGTCTGTATATGTGCCGTTACTGAGAGGCCAGTATTAGACTGCGACGCACCACTGGGTGTTTACTGTAACCCTTGGAGCTTCATATTGACGATGAAACACAGAAATTGCATCGGGATTGAATATAATAGGCACAATGCCGACTTACGTCTAGGGGGAGCATTGCTTCAAACAGTCTCTATACGTGCCTTTCCTGAGAGGCCAGCATTAGACTGCGACGCACCACTGGGAGATTACTGTAACCCTTGGAGCTTCATATTGACGATGAAACATAGAAATTGCATCGGGATTGAATATAGTAGGCACAATGCAAACTTACGTCCAGGGGGAGCAATGCTTCATACAGTTGTATACGTGCCTTTCCTGAGATTCCAGTATTAGATTGCGACGCACCACTGGGTGTTTGCTGTAACCCTTGGAGCTTCATATTGACGATGAAACACAGAAATTGCATCGGGATTGAATATAGTAGGCAGAAGGCCGACTTACGTCCAGGGGGAGGAATGCTTCAAGCAGTCTGTATATGTGCCGTTACTGAGAGGCTAGTATTAGATTGCGACGCCCCACAGGGTGTTTACTGTAACCCTTGGAGCTTCATATTGACTATGAAACACAGAAATTGCATCGGGATTGAATATAGTAGGCAGAAGGCCGACTTACGTCCAGGGGGAGGAATGCTTCAAACAGTCTGTATTTGTGCCGTTACTGAGAGGCCAGTATTAGACTGCGACGCACCACTGGGTGTTTACTGTAACCCTTGGAGCTTCATATTGACGATGAAACACAGAAATTGCATCGGGATGGAATATAATAGGCA
Organism: Schistocerca cancellata; assembly: GCF_023864275.1. NCBI lineage: Eukaryota > Metazoa > Arthropoda > Insecta > Orthoptera > Acrididae > Schistocerca > Schistocerca cancellata. The sequence continues at coordinate 466,419,688 of NC_064634.1, read as the reverse complement.
CAATGCCGACTTACGTCAAGGGGGAGCATTGCTTCAAACAGTCTCTATACGTGCCTTTCCTGAGAGGCCAGTATTAGACTGCGACGCACCACTGGGAGATTACTGTAACCCTTGGAGCTTCATATTGACGATGAAACAAAGAAATTGCATCGGGATTAAATATAGTAGCACAATGCCGACTTACGTCCAGGGGGTGTAATGCTTCAAACAGTCTGTATATGTGCCGTTACTGAGAGGCCAGTATTAGATTGCGACGCACCACTGGGAGTTTACTGTAACCCTTGGAGCTTCATATTGTCGATGAAACACAGATATTGCATCGGGATTGAATATAGTAGGTACAATGCCGACTTACGTCCAGGGGGAGCAATGCTTCAAACAGTCTGTATACGTGCCTTTCCTGAGAGGCCAGTATTAGATTGCGACGCACCACTGGGAGTTTACTGTAACCTTTGGAGCTTCATATTGACGATGAAACACAGAAATTGCATCGGGATTGAATATAGCAGGCAGAAGACCGACTTTTCGTACTGGGGGAGGAATGCTTCAAACAGTCTGTATACGTGCCTATCCTGAGAGGCCAGAATTAGACTGCGACGCACCACTGGGAAATTACTGTAACCCTTGGAGCTTCATATTGACTATGATACCCAGAAATTGCATCTGGATTGAATATAGTGGGCACAATGCCGACTTACGTCCAGGGGGAGAAATGCTTCAAACAGTCTGTATATGTGCCGTTACTGAGAGGCCAGTATTAGATTGCGACGCACCACTGGGAGTTTACTGTAACCCTTGGAGCTTCATATTCACTATGAAACACAGAAATTGCATCGGGATTGAATATAGTAGGCAGAATGCCGACTTACGTACAGGGGGAGGAATGCTTCAAACAGTCTGTATATGTGCCGTTACTGAGAGGCCAGTATTAGATTGCGACGCACCACTGGGAGTTTACTGTAACCCTTGGAGCTTCATATTGACGATGAAACACAGAAAATGCATCGGGATTGAATATAGTAGGCACAATGCCGACTTACGTCCAGGGGGAGTAATGCTTCAAACAGTCTGTATATGTGCCGTTACTGAGTGGCCAGTATTAGATTGCGACGCACCACTGGGAGTTTACTGTAACCCTTGGAGCTTCATATTGACGATGAAACACAGAAATTGCATCGGGATTGAATATAGTTGCACAATGCCGGCTTACGTCCAGGGGGAGGAATGCTTCAAACAGTCTGTATATGTGCCGTTACTTAGAGGCCAGTATTAGATTGCGACGCACCACTGGGAGTTTACTGTAACCCTTGGAGATTCATATTGACTATGAAACATAGACATTGCATCGGGATTGAATATAGTAGGCAGAAGGCCGACTTACGTACAGAGGGAAGAATGCTTCAAACAGTCTGTATATGTGCCGTTACTGAGAGGCCAGTATTAGATTGCGACGCACCACTGGGAGTTTACTGTAACCCTTGGAGCTTTATATTGACGATGAAACACAGAAATTGCATCGGGATTGAATATAGTAGGCACAATGCAAACTTACGTCCAGGGGGAGCAATGCTTCATACAGTTGTATACGTGCCTTTCCTGAGATTCCAGTATTAGATTGCGACGCACCACTGGGTGTTTGCTGTAACCCTTGGAGCTTCATATTGACGATGAAACACAGAAATTGCATCGGGATTGAATATAGTAGGCAGAAGGCCGACTTACGTCCAGGGGGAGGAATGCTTCAAGCAGTCTGTATATGTGCCGTTACTGAGAGGCTAGTATTAGATTGCGACGCACCACTGGGTGTTTACTGTAACCCTTGGAGCTTCATATTGCCTATGAAACACAGAAATTGCATCGGGATTGAATATAGTAGGCAGAAGGCCGACTTACGTCAAGGGGGAGGAATGCTTCAAACAGTCTGTATATGTGCCGTTACTGAGAGGCCAGTATTAGATTGCGACGCACCACTGCGTGTTTACTGTAACCCTTGGAGCTTCATATTGACGATGAAACACAGAAATTGCATCGGGATTGAATATAATAGGCACAATGCCGACTTACGTCTAGGGGGAGCATTGCTTCAAACAGTCTCTATACGTGCCTTTCCTGAGAGGCCAGTATTAGACTGCGACGCACCACTGGGAGATTACTGTAACTCTTGGAGCTTCATATTGACGAAGAAACAAAGAAATTGCATCGGGATTAAATATAGTAGCACAATGCCGACTTACGTCCAGGGGGAGTAATGCTTCAAACAGTCTGTATATGTGCCGTTACTGAGAGGCCAGTATTAGCTTGCGACGCACCACTGGGAGTTTACTGTGACCCTTGGAGCTTGATATTGTCGATGAAACACAGAAATTGCATCGGGATTGAATATAGTAGATACAATGCCGACTTACGTCCAGGGGGAGCAATGCTTCAAACAGTCTGTATACGTGCCTTTCCTGAGAGGCCAGTATTAGATTGCGACGCACCACTGGGAGTTTACTGTAACCTTTGGAGCTTCATATTGACGCTGAAACACAGAAATTGCATCGGGATTGAATATAGCAGGCAGAAGATCGACTTTACTTACAGGAGGAGGAATGCTTCAAACAGTCTGTATACGTGCCTATCCTGAGAGGCCAGTATTAGACTGCGACGCACCACTGGGAAATTACTGTAACCCTTGGAGCTTCATATTGACTATCATACACAGAAATTGCATCTGGATTGAATATAGTGGGCACAATGCCGACTTACGTCCAGGGGGAGAAATGCTTCAAACAGTCTGTATATGTGCCGTTACTGAGAGGCCAGTATTAGATTGCGACGCACCACTGGGAGTTTACTGTAACCCTTGGACCTTCATATTCACTATGAAACACAGAAATTGCATCGGGATTGAATATAGTAGGCAGAATGCCGACTTACGTACAGGGGGAGGTATGCTTCAAACAGTCTGTATATGTGCCGTTACTGAGAGGCCAGTATTAGATTGCGACGCACCACTGGGAGTTTACTGTAACCCTTGGAGCTTCATATTGACGATGAAACACTGAAATTGCATCGGGATTGAATATAGTAGGCACAATGCAAACTTACGTCCAGGGGGAGCAATGCTTCATACTGTTCTATACGTGCCTTTCCTGAGATTCCAGTATTAGATTGCGACGCCCCACTGGGTGTTTACTGTAACCCTTGGAGCTTCATATTGACGATGAAACACAGAAATTGCATCGGGATTGAATATAGTAGGTACAATGCCGACTTACGTCCAGGGGGAACAATGCTTCATACAGTTGTATACGTGCCTTTCCTGAGATTCCAGTATTAGATTGCGACGCACCACTGGGAGTTTACTGTATTCCTTGGGGCTTCATATTCACTATGAAACACAATAATTGCATCGGGATTGAATATAGTAGGCAGAAGGCAGACTTACATCCTGGGGGAGGAATGCTTCAAACAGTCTGTATATGTGCCGTTACTGAGAGGCCAGTATTAGATTGCGACGCACCACAGTGTGTTTACTGTAACCCTTGGAGCTTCATATTGACTATGAAACACAGAAATTGCATCGGGATTGAATATAGTAGGCACAATGCCGACTTACGTCTAGGGTGAGCAATGCTTCAAACAGTCTGTATACGTGCCTTTCCTGAGAGGCCAGTATAATACTGCGACGCCTCACTTGGAGTTTACTGTAACCCTTGGAGCTTCATATTGACGATGAAACAAAGAAATTGCATCGGGATTGAATATAGTAGCACAATGCCGACTTAAGTCCAGGGGGAGCAATGCTTCAAACAGTCTGTATATGTGCCGTTACTGAGAGGCCAGTATTAGATTGCGACGCACCACTGGGAGTTTACTGTAACCCTTGGAGCTTCATATTGTCGATGAAACACAGAAATTGTATCGGGATTGAATATAGTAGGTACAATGCCGACTTACGTCCAGGGGGAGCAATGCTTCAAACAGTCTGTATACGTGCCTTTCCTGAGAGGCCAGTATTAGATTGCGGCGCACCACTGGGTGTTTACTGTAACCCTTGGAGCTTCATATTGACGATGAAACACAGAAATTGCATCGGGATTGAATATAGCAGGCAGAAGATCGACTTACGTACAGGGGGAGGAATGCTTCAAACAGTCTGTATACGTGCCTATCCTGAGAGGCCAGTATTAGAGTGCGACGCACCACTGGGAAATTACTGTAACCCTTGGAGCTTCATATTGACTATGATACACAGAAATTGCATCGGGATTGAATATAGTGGGCACAATGCCGACTTACGTCCCGGGGGAGAAATGCTTCAAACAGTCTGTATATGTGCCGTTACTGAGAGGCCAGTATTAGATTGCGACGCACCACTGGGAGTTTACTGTAACCTTTGGGGCTTCATATTGACGCTGAAACACAGAAATTGTATCGGGATTGAATATAGCAGGCAGAAGATCGACTTTACTTACAGGAGGAGGAATGCTTCAAACAGTCTGTATACGTGCCTATCCTGAGAGGCCAGTATTAGACTGCGACGCACCACTGGGAAATTACTGTAACCCTTGGAGCTTCATATTGACTATGATACACAGAAATTGCATCTGGATTGAATATAGTGAGCACAATGCCGACTTACGTCCAGGGGGAGAAATGCTTCAAACAGTCTGTATATGTGCCGTTACTGAGAGGCCAGTATTAGATTGCGACGCACCACTGGGAGTTTACTGTAACCCTTGGACCTTCATATTCACTATGAAACACAGAAATTGCATCGGGATTGAATATAGTAGGCAGAATGCCGACTTACGTACAGGGGGAGGTATGCTTCAAACAGTCTGTATATGTGCCGTTACTGAGAGGCCAGTATTAGATTGCGACGCACCACTGGGAGTTTACTGTAACCCTTGGAGCTTCATATTGACGATGAAACACTGAAATTGCATCGGGATTGAATATAGTAGGCACAATGCAAACTTACGTCCAGGGGGAGCAATGCTTCATACTGTTCTATACGTGCCTTTCCTGAGATTCCAGTATTAGATTGCGACGCCCCACTGGGTGTTTACTGTAACCCTTGGAGCTTCATATTGACGATGAAACACAGAAATTGCATCGGGATTGAATATAGTAGGTACAATGCCGACTTACGTCCAGGGGGAACAATGCTTCATACAGTTGTATACGTGCCTTTCCTGAGATTCCAGTATAAGATTGCGACGGACCACTGGGAGTTTACTGTATTCCTTGGGGCTTCATATTCACTATGAAACACAATAATTGCATCGGGATTGAATATAGTAGGCAGAAGGCAGACTTACATCCTGGGAGAGGAATGCATCAAACAGTCTGTATATGTGCCGTTACTGAGAGGCCAGTATTAGATTGCGACGCACCACAGTGTGTTTACTGTAACCCTTGGAGCTTCATATTGACTATGAAACACAGAAATTGCATCGGGATTGAATATAGTAGGCACAATGCCGACTTACGTCCAGGGGGAGCAATGCTTCAAACATTCTGTATACGTGCCTTTCCTGAGAGGCCAGTATTAGATTGCGGCGCACCACTGGGTGTTTACTGTAACCCTTGGAGCTTCATATTGACGATGAAACACAGAAATTGCATCGGGATTGAATATAGTAGGCAGAAGGCCGTCTTACGCCCAGGGGGAGGAATGCTTCAAACAGTCTGTATACTTGCCTTTCCTGAGATTCCAGTATTAGATTGCGACGTACCACTGGGTGTTTACTGTAACCCTTGGAGTTTCATATTGACGATGAAACACAGAAATTGCATCGGGATTGAATAAAGTAGGCAGAAGACCGACTTACGTCCAGGGGGAGGAATGCTTCAAACAGTCTGTATGTGTGCCGTTACTGTGAGGCCAGTATTAGATTGCGACGCACCACTGGGTGTTTACTGTAACCCTTGGAGCTTCATATTGACTATGAAACACTGAAATTGCATCGGCATTGAATATAGTAGGCAGAAGGCAGACTTACGTCCAGGGGGAGGAATGCTTCAAACTGTCTGTATATGTGCCGTTACTGAGAGGCCAGTATTAGATTGCGACGCACCACTGGGAGTTTACTGTAACCCTTGGAGCTTTATATTGACGATGAAACACAGAAATTGCATCGGGATTGAATATAGTAGGCACAATGCAAACTTACGTCCAGGGGGAGCAATGCTTCATACAGTTGTATACGTGCCTTTCCTGAAATTCCAGTATTAGATTGCGACGCACCACTGGGTGTTTGCTGTAACCCTTGGAGCTTCATATTGACGATGAAACACAGAAATTGCATCGGGATTGAATATAGTAGGCAGAAGGCCGACTTACGTCCAGGGGGAGGAATGCTTCAAGCAGTTTGTATATGTGCCGTTACTGAGAGGCTAGTATTAGATTGCGACGCACCACTGGGTGTTTACTGTAACCCTTGGAGCTTCATATTGACTATGAAACACAGAAATTGCATCGGGATTGAATATAGTAGGCAGAAGGCCGACTTACGTCCAGGGGGAGGATTGCTTCAAACAGTCTGTATATGTGCCGTTACTGAGAGGCCAGTATTAGATTGCGACGCACCACTGGGTGTTTACTGTAACCCTTGGAGCTTCATATTGAAGATGAAACACAGAAATTGCATCGGGATTGAATAAAATAGGCACAATGCCGACTTACGTCTAGGGGGAGCATTGCTTCAAACAGTCTCTATACGTGCCTTTCCTGAGAGGCCAGTATTAGACTGCGACGCACCACTGGGAGATTACTGTAACCCTTAGAGCTTCATATTGACGAAGAAACAAAGAAATTGCATCGGGATTAAATATAGTAGGTACAATGCCGACTTACGTCCAGGGGGAGCAATGCTTCAAACAGTCTGTATACGTGCCTTTCCTGAGAGGCCAGTATTAGATTGCGACGCACCACTGGGAGTTTACTGTAACCTTTGGAGCTTCATATTGACGATGAAACACAGATATTGCATCGGGATTGAATGTAGCAGGCAGAAGATCGACTTTACGTACAGGGGGAGGAATGCTTCAAACAGTCTGTATACGTGCCTATCCTGAGAGGCCAGTATTAGACTGCGACGCACCACTGGGAAATTACTGTAACCCTTGGAGCTTCATATTGACTATGATACACAGAAATTGCATCTGGATTGAATATAGTGGGCACAATGCCGACTTACGTCCAGGGGGAGAAATGCTTCAAACAGTCTGTATATGTGCCGTTACTGAGAGGCCAGTATTAGATTGCGACGCACCACTGGGAGTTTACTGTAACCCTTGGAGCTTCATATTGACGATGAAACACTGAAATTGCATCGGGATTGAATATAGTAGGCACAATGCAAACTTACGTCCAGGGGGAGCAATGCTTCATCCAGTTCTATACGTGCCTTTCCTAAGATTCCAGTATTAGATTGCGACGCCACACTGGGTGTTTACTGTAACCCTTGGAGCTTCATATTGACGATGAAACACAGAAATTGCATCGGGATTTAATATAGTAGGTACAATGCCGACTTACGTCCAGGGGGAACAATGCTTCATACAGTTGTATACGTGCCTTTCCTGAGATTCCAGTATTAGATTGCGACGCACCACTGGGAGTTTACTGTAACCCTTGGGGCTTCATATTCACTATGAAACACAGAAATTGCATCGGGATTGAATATAGTAGGCAGAAGGCAGACTTACGTCCTGGGGGAGGAATGCTTCAAACAGTCTGTATATGTGCCGTTACTGAGAGGCCAGTATTAGATTGCGACGCACCACTGGGTGTTTACTGTAACCCTTGGAGCTTCATATTGACTATGAAACACAGAAATTGCATCGGGATTGAATATAGTAGGCACAATGCCGACTTACGTCTAGGGTGAGCAATGCTTCAAACAGTCTGTATACGTGCCTTTCCTGAGAGGCCAGTATTATACTGCGACGCACCACTTGGAGTTTACTGTAACCCTTGGAGCTTCATATTGACGATGAAACAAAGAAATTGCATCGGGATTGAATATAGTAGCACAATGCCGGCTTACGTCCAGGGGGAGTAATGCTTCAAACAGTCTGTATATGTGCCGTTACTGAGAGGCCAGTAATAGATTGCGACGCACCACTGGGAGTTTACTGTAACCCTTGGAGCTTCATATTGTCGATGAAACACAGAAATTGTATCGGGATTAAATATAGTAGGTACAATGCCGACTTACGTCCAGGGGGAGCAATGCTTCAAACAGTCTGTATACGTGCCTTTCCTGAGAGGCCAGTATTAGATTGCGGCGCACCACTGGGTGTTTACTGTAACCCTTGGAGCTTCATATTGACGATGAAACACAGAAATTGCATCTGGATTGAATATAGTAGGCACATTGCAGACTTACGTTCAGGGGGAGCAATGCTTCAAACAACCTGTATACGTGCCTTTCCTGAGAGGCCAGTAATAGATTGCGACGCACCACTGGGCGTTTACTGTTACCCTTGGAGCTTCATATTGACGATGAAACTCAGAAATTGCATCGGGATTGAATATAGTAGGCACAATGCCGACTTACGTTCAGGGGGAACAATGCATCATACAGTTGTATACGTGCCTTTCCTGAGATTCCAGTATTAGATTGCGACGTGCCACTGGGTGTTTGCTGTAACCCTTGGAGCTTCATATTGACGATGAAACACAGAAATTGCATCGGGATTGAATATAGAAGGCAGAAGGCCGACTTACGTCCAGGGGGAGGAATGCTTCAAGCAGTTTGTATATGTGCCGTTACTGAGAGGCTAGTATTAGATTGCGACGCACCACTGGGTGTTTACTGTAACCATTGGAGCTTCATATTGACTATGAAACACAGAAATTGCATCGGGATTGAATATAGTAGGCAGAAGGCCGACTTACGTCCAGGGGGAGGAATGCTTCAAACAGTCTGTATATGTGCCGTTACTGAGAGGCCAGTATTAGATTGCGACGCACCACTGGGTGTTTACTGTAACCCTTGGAGCTTCATATTGACTATGAAACACAGAAATTGCATCGGGATTGAATATAGTAGGCACAATGCCGACTTACGTCTAGGGTGAGCAATGCTTCAAACAGTCTGTATACGTGCCTTTCCTGAGAGGCCAGTATTATACTGCGACGCCTCACTTGGAGTTTACTGTAACATTTGGAGCTTCATATTGACGATGAAACAAAGAAATTGCATCGGGATTGAATATAGTAGCACAATGCCGACTTAAGTCCAGGGGGAGCAATGCTTCAAACAGTCTGTATATGTGCCGTTACTGAGAGGCCAGTATTAGATTGCGACGCACCACTGGGAGTTTACTGTAACCCTTGGAGCTTCATATTGTCGATGAAACACAGAAATTGTATCGGGATTGAATATAGTAGGTACAATGCCGACTTACGTCCAGGGGGAGCAATGCTTCAAACATTCTGTATACGTGCCTTTCCTGAGAGGCCAGTATTAGATTGCGGCGCACCACTGGGTGTTTACTGTAACCCTTGGAGCTTCATATTGACGATGAAACACAGAAATTGCATCGGGATTGAATATAGTAGGCAGAAGGCCGTCTTACGCCCAGGGGGAGGAATGCTTCAAACAGTCTGTATACTTGCCTTTCCTGAGATTCCAGTATTAGATTGCGACGTACCACTGGGTGTTTACTGTAACCCTTGGAGTTTCATATTGACGATGAAACACAGAAATTGCATCGGGATTGAATAAAGTAGGCAGAAGACCGACTTACGTCCAGGGGGAGGAATGCTTCAAACAGTCTGTATGTGTGCCGTTACTGTGAGGCCAGTATTAGATTGCGACGCACCACTGGGTGTTTACTGTAACCCTTGGAGCTTCATATTGACTATGAAACACTGAAATTGCATCGGCATTGAATATAGTAGGCAGAAGGCAGACTTACGTCCAGGGGGAGGAATGCTTCAAACTGTCTGTATATGTGCCGTTACTGAGAGGCCAGTATTAGATTGCGACGCACCACTGGGAGTTTACTGTAACCCTTGGAGCTTTATATTGACGATGAAACACAGAAATTGCATCGGGATTGAATATAGTAGGCACAATGCAAACTTACGTCCAGGGGGAGCAATGCTTCATACAGTTGTATACGTGCCTTTCCTGAAATTCCAGTATTAGATTGCGACGCACCACTGGGTGTTTGCTGTAACCCTTGGAGCTTCATATTGACGATGAAACACAGAAATTGCATCGGGATTGAATATAGTAGGCAGAAGGCCGACTTACGTCCAGGGGGAGGAATGCTTCAAGCAGTTTGTATATGTGCCGTTACTGAGAGGCTAGTATTAGATTGCGACGCACCACTGGGTGTTTACTGTAACCCTTGGAGCTTCATATTGACTATGAAACACAGAAATTGCATCGGGATTGAATATAGTAGGCAGAAGGCCGACTTACGTCCAGGGGGAGGATTGCTTCAAACAGTCTGTATATGTGCCGTTACTGAGAGGCCAGTATTAGATTGCGACGCACCACTGGGTGTTTACTGTAACCCTTGGAGCTTCATATTGAAGATGAAACACAGAAATTGCATCGGGATTGAATAAAATAGGCACAATGCCGACTTACGTCTAGGGGGAGCATTGCTTCAAACAGTCTCTATACGTGCCTTTCCTGAGAGGCCAGTATTAGACTGCGACGCACCACTGGGAGATTACTGTAACCCTTAGAGCTTCATATTGACGAAGAAACAAAGAAATTGCATCGGGATTAAATATAGTAGGTACAATGCCGACTTACGTCCAGGGGGAGCAATGCTTCAAACAGTCTGTATACGTGCCTTTCCTGAGAGGCCAGTATTAGACTGCGACGCACCACTGGGAAATTACTGTAACCCTTGGAGCTTCATATTGACTATGATACACAGAAATTGCATCTGGATTGAATATAGTGGGCACAATGCCGACTTACGTCCAGGGGGAGAAATGCTTCAAACAGTCTGTATATGTGCCGTTACTGAGAGGCCAGTATTAGATTGCGACGCACCACTGGGAGTTTACTGTAACCCTTGGAGCTTCATATTGACGATGAAACACTGAAATTGCATCGGGATTGAATATAGTAGGCACAATGCAAACTTACGTCCAGGGGGAGCAATGCTTCATCCAGTTCTATACGTGCCTTTCCTAAGATTCCAGTATTAGATTGCGACGCCCCACTGGGTGTTTACTGTAACCCTTGGAGCTTCATATTGACGATGAAACACAGAAATTGCATCGGGATTTAATATAGTAGGTACAATGCCGACTTACGTCCAGGGGGAACAATGCTTCATACAGTTGTATACGTGCCTTTCCTGAGATTCCAGTATTAGATTGCGACGCACCACTGGGAGTTTACTGTAACCCTTGGGGCTTCATATTCACTATGAAACACAGAAATTGCATCGGGATTGAATATAGTAGGCAGAAGGCAGACTTACGTCCTGGGGGAGGAATGCTTCAAACAGTCTGTATATGTGCCGTTACTGAGAGGCCAGTATTAGATTGCGACGCACCACTGGGTGTTTACTGTAACCCTTGGAGCTTCATATTGACTATGAAACACAGAAATTGCATCGGGATTGAATATAGTAGGCACAATGCCGACTTACGTCTAGGGTGAGCAATGCTTCAAACAGTCTGTATACGTGCCTTTCCTGAGAGGCCAGTATTATACTGCGACGCACCACTTGGAGTTTACTGTAACCCTTGGAGCTTCATATTGACGATGAAACAAAGAAATTGCATCGGGATTGAATATAGTAGCACAATGCCGGCTTACGTCCAGGGGGAGTAATGCTTCAAACAGTCTGTATATGTGCCGTTACTGAGAGGCCAGTAATAGATTGCGACGCACCACTGGGAGTTTACTGTAACCCTTGGAGCTTCATATTGTCGATGAAACACAGAAATTGTATCGGTATTAAATATAGTAGGTACAATGCCGACTTACGTCCAGAGGGAGCAATGCTTCAAACAGTCTGTATACGTGCCTTTCCTGAGAGGCCAGTATTAGATTGCGGCGCACCACTGGGTGTTTACTGTAACCCTTGGAGCTTCATATTGACGATGAAACACAGAAATTGCATCTGGATTGAATATAGTAGGCACATTGCAGACTTACGTTCAGGGGGAGCAATGCTTCAAACAACCTGTATACGTGCCTTTCCTGAGAGGCCAGTAATAGATTGCGACGCACCACTGGGCGTTTACTGTTACCCTTGGAGCTTCATATTGACGATGAAACTCAGAAATTGCATCGGGATTGAATATAGTAGGCACAATGCCGACTTACGTTCAGGGGGAACAATGCATCATACAGTTGTATACGTGCCTTTCCTGAGATTCCAGTATTAGATTGCGACGTGCCACTGGGTGTTTGCTGTAACCCTTGGAGCTTCATATTGACGATGAAACACAGAAATTGCATCGGGATTGAATATAGAAGGCAGAAGGCCGACTTACGTCCAGGGGGAGGAATGCTTCAAGCAGTTTGTATATGTGCCGTTACTGAGAGGCTAGTATTAGATTGCGACGCACCACTGGGTGTTTACTGTAACCCTTGGAGCTTCATATTGACTATGAAACACAGAAATTGCATCGGGATTGAATATAGTAGGCAGAAGGCCGACTTACGTCCAGGGGGAGGAATGCTTCAAACAGTCTGTATATGTGCCGTTACTGAGAGGCCAGTATTAGATTGCGACGCACCACTGGGTGTTTACTGTAACCCTTGGAGCTTCATATTGACGATGAAACACAGAAATTGCATCGGGATTGAATATAATAGGCACAATGCCGACTTACGTCTAGGGGGAGCATTGCTTCAAACAGTCTCTATACGTGCCTTTCCTGAGAGGCCAGTATTAGACTGCGACGCACCACTGGGAGTTTACTGTAACCCTTGGAGCTTCATATTGACGATGAAACAAAGAAATTGCATCGGGGTTGAATATAGTAGCACAATGCCGACTTACGTCCAGGGGGAGTAATGCTTCAAACAGTCTGTATATGTGCCGTTACTGAGAGGCCAGTATTAGATTGCGACGCACCACTGGGAATTTACTGTAACCCTTGGAGCTTCATATTGTCGATGAAAAACAGAAATTGCATCGGGATTGAATGTTGTAGGTACAATGCCGACTTACGGCCAGGGTGAGCAATTCTTCAAACAGTCTGTATACGTGCCTTTCCTGAGAGGCCAGTATTAGATTGCGACGCACCACTGGGTGTTTACTGTAACCCTTGGAGCTTCATATTGACGATTAAACGCAGAAATTTCATCGGGATTGAATATAGTAGGCACAATGCCGACTTTCGTTCAGCGGGAGCAATGCTTCAAACTGTCTCTATACGTGCCTTTCCTGAGAGGCCAGTATTAGATTTCGATGCACCACTGGGTGTTTACTGTAACCCTTGGAGCTTCATATTGACGATGAAACACAGAAATTGCATCGGGATTGAATATAGTAGGCAGAAGACCGACTTACGTCCAGGGGGAGGAATGCTTCAAACAGTCTGTATGTGTGCCGTTACTGAGAGGCCAGTATTAGATTGCGACGCACCACTGGGTGTTTACAGTAACCCTTGGAGCTTCATATTGACGATGAAACGCAGAAATTGCATCGGGATTGAATATAGTAGGCACAATGCCGACTTTCGTTCAGCGGGAGGAATACTTCAAACAGTCTGTATATGTGCCGTTACTGAGAGGTCAGTATTAGATTGCAACGCACCACTGGGTGTTTACTGTAACCCTTGGAGCTTCATATTGACGATGAAACACAGAAATTGCATCGGGATTGAATATAGTAAGCAGAAGACCGACTTACGTCCAGGGGGAGGAATGCTTCAAACAGTCTGTATGTGTGCCGTTACTGAGAGGCCGGTATTAGATTGCGACGCACCACTGGGTGTTTACTGTAACCCTTGGAGCGTCATATTGACTATGAAACACAGAAATTGCATCGGGATTGAATATAGTAGGCAGAAGGCTGACTTACGTCCAGGAGGAGGAATGCGTCAAACAGTCTGTATATGTGCCGTTACTGAGAGGCCAGTATTAGATTGCGACGCACCACTGGGTGTTTACTGTAACCCTTGGAGCTTCATATTGACGATGAAACACAGAAATTGCATCGGGATTGAATATAATAGGCACAATGCCGACTTACGTCTAGGGGGAGCATTGCTTCAAACAGTCTCTATACGTGCCTTTCCTGAGAGGCCAGTATTAGACTGCGACGCACCACTGGGAGTTTACTTTAGCCCTTGGAGCTTCATATTGACGATGAAACAAAGAAATTGCATCGGGATTGAATATAGTAGGCAGAAGGCCGTCTTACGTCCAGGGGGAGGAATGCTCAAACAGTCTGTATAATTGCCTTTCCTGAGAGGCCTGTATTAGATTGCGACGCACCACTGGGTGTTTACTGTAACCCTTGGAGCTTCATATTGACGATGAAACACAGAAATTGCGTCGGGATTGAATATAGTAGGCAGAAGGCCGTCAAACGTCCAGGGGGAGGAATGCTTCAAACAGTCTGTATATGTGCCGTTACTGAGAGCCCAGTATTAGATTGCGACGCACCACTGGGTGTTTACTGTAACCCTTGGAGCTTCATATTGACTATGAAACACAGAAATTGCATCGGATTGAATATAGCAGGCCGAAGGCCGACTTACGTCCAGGGGGAGGAATCCTTCAAACAGTCTGTATATGTGCCGTTACTGAAGGGCCAATATTAGATTGCGACGCTCCACTGGGTGTTTACTGTAAACCTTGGAGCTTCATGTTGACGAAAAAACACAGAAATTGCATCGGGATTGAATATAGTAGGCACAATGCCGACTTTCGTTCAGGGGGAGCAATGCTTCAAACTGTCTGTATACGTGCCTTTCCTGAGAGGCCAGTATTAGATTGCGACGCACCACTGGGTGTTTACTGTAACCCTTGGAGCTTCATATTGACGATGAAACACAGAAATTGCACCGGGATTGAATATAGTAGGCACAAAGCCGACTTACGTTAGGGGTAGCAATGCTTCAAACAGTCTGTATACGTGCCGTTACTGAGAGGCCAGTATTAGATTGCGACGCACCACTGGGTGTTTACTGTAACCCTTGGAGCTTCATATTGACGATGGAACACAGAAATTGCATCTGGATTGAATATAGTAGGCACATTGCAGACTTACGTTCAGGGGGAGCAATGCTTCAAACAACCTGTATACGTGCCTTTCCTGAGAGGCCAGTATTAGATTGCGAAGCAACACTGGGCGTTTACTGTAACCCTTGGAGCTTCATATTGACGATGAAACACAGAAATTGCATCGGGATTGAATATAAGAGGCACAATGCCGACTTACGCTCAGGGGGAACATTGCTTCATACAGTTGTATACGTGCCTTTCCTGAGATTCCAGTATTAGATTGCGACGTACCACTGGGTGTTTACTGTAACCCTTGGAGCTTCATATTGACGATGAAACACAGAAATTGCATCGGGATTGAATATAGTAGGCAGAAGACCGACTTACGTCCAGGGGGAGGAATGCTTCAAACAGTCTGTATGTGTGCCGTTACTGAGAGGCCAGTATTAGATTGCGACGCACCACTGGGAGTTTACTGTAACCCTTGGAGCTTCATATTGACTATGAAACACAGAAATAGCATCGGGATTGAATATAGTAGGCAGAAGGCCGACTTACGTCCAGGGGGAGGAATGCTTCAAACAGTCTGTATATGTGCCGTTACTGAGAGGCCAGTATTAGATTGCGACGCACCACTGGGTGTTTACTGTAACCCTTGGAGCTTCATATTGACGATGAAACACAGAAATTGCATCGGGATTGAATACAATAGGCACAATGGCGACTTACGTCTAGGGGGAGCATTGCTTCAAACAGTCTCTATACGTGCCTTTCCTGAGAGGCCAGTATTAGACTGCGATGCACCACTGGGAGTTTACTGTAACCCTTGGAGCTTCATATTGACGATGAAACAAAGATATTGCATCGGGATTGAATATAGTAGCACAATGCCGACTTACGTCCAGGGGGAGTAATGCTTCAAACAGTCTGTATGTGTGCCGTTACTGAGAGGCCAGTATTAGATTGCGACGCACCACTGGGACTTTACTGTAACCCTTGGAGCTTCATATTGTCGATGAAACACAGAAATTGCATCGGGATTGAATATAGTGGGCACAATGCCGACTTACGTCCCGGGGGAGAAATGCTTCAAACAGTCTGTATATGTGCCGTTACTGAGAGGCCAGTATTAGATTGCGACGCACCACTGGGAGTTTACTGTAACCCTTGGAGCTTCATATTGACGATGAAACACAGAAATTGCATCGGGATTGAATATAGTAGGCAGAAGGCCGTCTTACGCCCAGGGGGAGGAATGCTTCAAACAGTCTGTATACTTGCCTTTCCTGAGAGGCCAGTATTAGATTGCGACGCACCACTGGGTGTTTACTGTAACCCTTGGAGCTTCATATTGACGATGAAACACAGATATTGCATCGGGATTGAATATAGTAGGCAGAAGGCCGTCTTACGTCCAGGGGGAGGAATGCTTCAAACAGTCTGAATATGTGCCGTTACTGAAGGGCCAGTATTAGATAGCGACGCAACACTGGGTGTTTACTGTAACCCTTGGAGCTTCATATTGACGATGAAACACAGAAATTGCATCGGGATTGAATATAGTCGGCAGAAGGCCGACTTTCGTTCAGCGGGAGCAATGCTTCAAACTGTCTGTATACGTGCCTTTCCTGAGAGGCCAGTATTAGATTGCGATGCACCACTGGGTGTTTACTGTAACCCTTGGAGCTTCATATTGACGATTAAACGCAGAAATTTCATCGGGATTGAATATAGTAGGCACAATGCCGACTTTCGTTCAGCGGGAGCAATGCTTCAAACTGTCTGTATACGTGCCTTTCCTGAGAGGCCAGTATTAGATTGCGATGCACCACTGGGTGTTTACTGTAACCCTTGGAGCTTCATATTGACGATGAAACACAGAAATTGCATCGGGATTGAATATAGTAGGCAGAAGACCGACTTACGTCCAGGGGGAGGAATGCTTCAAACAGTCTGTATGTGTGCCGTTACTGAGAGGCCGGTATTAGATTGCGACGCACCACTGGGTGTTTACTGTAACCCTTGGAGCGTCATATTGACTATGAAACACAGAAATTGCATCGGGATTGAATATAGTAGGCAGAAGGCCGACTTACGTCCAGGAGGAGGAATGCGTCAAACAGTCTGTATATGTGCCGTTACTGAGAGGCCAGTATTAGATTGCGACGCACCACTGGGTGTTTACTGTAACCCTTAGAGCTTCATATTGACGATGAAACACAGAAATTGCATCGGGATTGAATATAATAGGCACAATGCCGACTTACGTCTAGGGGGAGCATTGCTTCAAACAGTCTCTATACGTGCCTTTCCTGAGAGGCCAGTATTAGACTGCGACGCACCACTGGGAGTTTACTGTAACACTTGGAGCTTCATAATGACGATGAAACAAAGAAATTGCATCGGGATTGAATATAGTAGCACAATGCCGACTTACGTCCAGGGGGAGTAATGCTGCAAACAGTCTGTATATTTGCCGTTACTGAGAGGCCAGTATTAGATTGCGACGCACCACTGGGACTTTACTGTAACCCTTGGAGCTTCATATTGTCGATGAAACACAGAAATTGCATCGGGATTGAATATAGTAGGTACAATGCCGACTTACGTCCAGGGGGAGCAATGCTTCAAACAGTCTGTATACGTGCCTTTCCTGAGAGGCCAGTATTAGATTGCGACGCACCACTGGGAGTTTACTGTAACCATTGGAGCTTCATATTGACGATGAAACACAGAAATTGCATCGGGATTGAATATAGCAGGCAGAAGATCGACTTACGTACAGGGGGAGGAATGCTTCAAACAGTCTGTATACGTGCCTATCCTGAGAGGCCAGTATTAGAGTGCGACGCACCACTGGGAAATTACTGTAACCCTTGGAGCTTCATATTGACTATGATACACAGAAATTGCATCGGGATTGAATATAGTGGGCACAATGCCGACTTACGTCCCGGGGGAGAAATGCTTCAAACAGTCTGTATATGTGCCGTTACTGAGAGGCCAGTATTAGATTGCGACGCACCACTGGGAGTTTACTGTAACCCTTGGAGCTTCATATTGACGATGAAACACAGAAATTGCATCGGGATTGAATATAGTAGGCAGAAGGCCGTCTTACGGCCAGGGGGAGGAATGCTTCAAACAGTCTGTATATGTGCCGTTACTGAAGGGCCAGTATTAGATAGCGACGCAACACTGGGTGTTTACTGTAACCCTTGGAGCTTCATATTGACGATGAAACACAGAAATTGCATCGGGATTAAATATAGTAGGCACAATGCCGACTTACGTCTAGGGGGAGCAATGCTTCAAACAGTCTGTATACGTGCCTTTCCTGAGAGGCCAGTATTAGACTGCGACGCACCACTGGGAGTTTACTGTAACCCTTGGAGCTTCATATTGACGATGAAACAAAGAAATTGCATCGGGGTTGAATATAGTAGCACAATGCCGACTTACGTCCAGGGGGAGTAATGCTTCAAACAGTCTGTATATGCGCCGTTACAGAGAGGCCAGTATTAGATTGCGACGCACCACTGGGAATTTACTGTAACCCTTGGAGCTTCATATTGTCGATGAAACACAGAAATTGCATCGGGATTGCATGTAGTAGGTACAATGCCGACTTACGTCCAGGGGGAGAAATTCTTCAAAAAGTCTGTATACGTGCCTATCCTGAGAGGCCAGTATTAGACTGCGACGCACCACTGGGAAATTACTGTAACCCTTGGAGCTTCATATTGACTATGATACACAGAAATTGCATCGGGATTGAATATAGTGGGCACAATGCCGACTTACGTCCAGGGGGAGAAATGCTTCAAACAGTCTGTATATGTGCCGTTTCTGAGAGGCCAGTATTAGATTGCGACGCACCACTGGGAGTTTACTGTAACCCTTGGAGCATCATATTGACGATGAAACACAGAAATTGCATCGGGATTGAATATAGTAGGCAGAAGGCCGTCTTACGTCCAGGGGGAGGAATGCTTCAAACAGTCTGTATGTGTGCGGTTACTGAGAGGCCGGTATTAGATTGCGACGCACCACTGGGTGTTTACTCTAACCCTTGGAGCTTCATATTGACGATGAAACACAGAAATTGCATCGGGATTGAATATAGTAGGCAGAAGGCCGACTTTCGTTCAGCGGGAGCAATGCTTCAAACTGTCTGTATACGTGCCTTTCCTGAGAGGCCAGTATTAGATTGCGATGCACCACTGGGTGTTTACTGTAACCCTTGGAGCTTCATATTGACGATTAAACGCAGAAATTTCATCGGGATTGAATATAGTAGGCACAATGCCGACTTTCGTTCAGCGGGAGCAATGCTTCAAACTGTCTGTATACGTGCCTTTCCTGAGAGGCCAGTATTAGATTGCGATGCACCACTGGGTGCTTACTGTAACCCTTGGAGCTTCATATTGACGATGAAACACAGAAATTGCATCGGGATTGAATATAGTAGGCAGAAGACCGACTTACGTCCAGGGGGAGGAATGCTTCAAACAGTCTGTATGTGTGCCGTTACTGAGAGGCCGGTATTAGATTGCGACGCACCACTGGGTGTTTACTGTAACCCTTGGAGCGTCATATTGACTATGAAACACAGAAATTGCATCGGGATTGAATATAGTAGGCAGAAGGCCGACTTACGTCCAGGAGGAGGAATGCGTCAAACAGTCTGTATATGTGCCGTTACTGAGAGGCCAGTATTAGATTGCGACGCACCACTGGGTGTTTACTGTAACCCTTAGGGCTTCATATTGACGGTGAAACACAGAAATTGCATCGGGATTGAATATAATAGGCACAATGCCGACTTACGTCTAGGGGGAGCATTGCTTCAAACAGTCTCTATACGTGCCTTTCCTGAGAGGCCAGTATTAGACTGCGACGCACCACTGGGAGTTTACTGTAACACTTGGAGCTTCATAATGACGATGAAACAAAGAAATTGCATCGGGATTGAATATAGTAGCACAATGCCGACTTACGTCCAGGGGGAGTAATGCTTCAAACAGTCTGTATATTTGCCGTTACTGAGAGGCCAGTATTAGATTGCGACGCACCACTGGGACTTTACTGTAACCCTTGGAGCTTCATATTGTCGATGAAACACAGAAATTGCATCGGGATTGAATATAGTAGGTACAATGCCGACTTACGTCCAGGGGGAGCAATGCTTCAAACAGTTTGTATACGTGCCTTTCCTGAGAGGCCAGTATTAGATTGCGACGCACCACTGGGAGTTTACTGTAACCATTGGAGCTTCATATTGACGATGAAACACAGAAATTGCATCGGGATTGAATATAGCAGGCAGAAGATCGACTTACGTACAGGGGGAGGAATGCTTCAAACAGTCTGTATACGTGCCTATCCTGAGAGGCCAGTATTAGAGTGCGACGCACCACTGGGAAATTACTGTAACCCTTGGAGCTTCATATTGACTATGATACACAGAAATTGCATCGGGATTGAATATAGTGGGCACAATGCCGACTTACGTCCAGGGGGAGAAATGCTTCAAACAGTCTGTATATGTGCCGTTTCTGGAGGCCAGTATTAGATTGCGACGCACCACTGGGAGTTTACTGTAACCCTTGGAGCATCATATTGACGATGAAACACAGAAATTGCATCGGGATTGAATATAGTAGGCAGAAGGACGTCTTACGTCCAGGGGGAGGAATGCTTCAAACAGTCTGTATAATTGCCTTTCCTGAGAGGCCTGTATTAGATTGCGACGCACCACTGGGTGTTTACTGTAACCCTTGGAGCTTCATATTGACGATGAAACACAGAAATTGCATCGGGATTGAATATAGTAGCACAATGCCGACTTACGTCCAGGGAGAGTAATGCTTCAAACAGTCTGTATGTGTGCCGTTACTGAGAGGCCAGTATTAGATTGCGACGCACCACTGGGTGTTTACTGTAACCCTTGGAGCTTCATATTGACTATGAAACACAGAAATTGCATCGGGATTGAATATAGTAGGCAGAAGGCCGACTTACGTCCAGGGGGAGGAATGCTTCAAACAGTCTGTATATGTGCCGTTACTGAGAGGCCAGTATTAGATTGCGACGCACCACTGGGTGTTTACTGTAACCCTTGGAGCTTCATATTGACGATGAAACACAGAAATTGCATCGGGATTGAATATAATAGGCACAATGCCGACTTACGTCTAGGGGGAGCATTGCTTCAAACAGTCTCTATACGTGCCTCTCCTGAGAGGCCAGTATTAGACTGCGACGCACCACTGGGAGTTTACTGTAACCCTTGGAGCTTCATATTGACGATGAAACAAAGAAATTGCATCGGGATTGAATATAGTAGCACAATGCCGACTTACGTCCAGGGGGAGTAATGCTTCAAACAGTCTGTATATGTGCCGTTACTGAGAGGCCAGTATTAGATTGCGACGCACCACTGGGACTTTACTGTAACCCTTGGAGCTTCATATTGTCGATGATACACAGAAATTGCATCGGAATTGAATATAGCAGGCAGAAGATCGACTTACGTACAGGGGGAGGAATGCTTCAAACAGTCTGTATACGTGCCTATCGTGAGAGGCCAGTATTAGACTGCGACGCACCACTGGGAAATTACTGTAACCCTTGGAGCTTCATATTGACTATGACACACAGAAATTGCATCGGGATTGAATATACTGTGCACAATGCCGACTTACGTCCAGGGGGAGAAATGCTTCAAACAGTCTGTATATGTGCCGTTACTGAGAGGCCAGTATTAGATTGCGACGCACCACTGGGAGTTTACTGTAACCCTTGGAGCTTCATATTGACGATGAAACACAGAAATTGCATCGGGATTGAATATAGTAGCCAGAAGGCCGTCTTACGTCCAGGGGGAGGAATGCTTCAAACAGTCTGTATACTTCCCTTTCCTGAGAGGACAGTATTAGATTTCGACGCACCACTGGGTGTTTACTGTAACCCTTGGAGCTTCATATTGACGATGAAACACAGAAATTGCATCGGGATTGAATATAGTAGGCAGAAGGCCGTCTTACGTCCCGGGGGAGGAATGCTTCAAACAGTCTGTATATGTGATGTTACTGAGAGCCCAGTATTAGATTGCGATGCACCACTGGGTGTTTACTGTAACCCTTGGAGCTTCATATTGACGATGAAACACAGAAGTTGCATCGGGATTGAATATAGTAGGCACAATGCCGACTTACGTCTAGGGGGAGCAATGCTTCAAACAGTCTGTGTACGTGCCTTTCCTGAGAGGCCAGTATTGGATTGCGACGCACCACTGGGTGTTTACTGTAACCCTTGGAGCTTCATATTGTCGGTGAAACACAGAAATTGCTTCGGGATTGAATATAGTAGGCACTATGCCGACTTTCGTTCAGGGGGAGCATTGCTTCAAACTGTCTGTATACGTGCCTTTCCTGAGAGGCCAGTATTAGATTGCGACGCACCACTGGGTGTTTACTGTAACCCTTGGAGCTTCATATTGACGCCAAAACACAGAAATTGCATAGGGATTGAATATAGTAGGCACAAAGCCGACTTACGTCCAGGGGGAGCAATGCTTCAAACAGTCTGTATATGTGCCGTTACTGAGAGGCCAGTATTAAATTGCGACGCACCACTGGGAGTTTACTGTAACCCTTGGAGCTTCATATTGACGATGAAACACAGAAATTGCATCGGGATTGAATATAGTAGGCACAATGCAAACTTACGTCCAGGGGGAGCAATGCTTCAAACAGTCTGTATATGTGCCGTTACTGAGAGGCCAGTATTAGATTGCGACGCACCACTGGGAGTTTACTGTAACCCTTGGAGCTTCATATTGACGATGAAACACAGAAATTGCATCGGGATTGAATATAGTAGGCAGAAGGCCGTCTTACGTCCAGGGGGAGGAATGCTTCAAACAGTCTGTATACTTGCCTTTCCTGAGAGGACAGTATTAGATTTCGACGCACCACTGGGTGTTTACTGTAACCCTTGGAGCTTCATATTGACGATGAAACACAGAAATTGCATCGGGATTGAATATAGTAGGCAGAAGGCCGTCTTACGTCCAGGGGGAGGAATGCTTCAAACAGTCTGTATATGTGATGTTACTGAGAGCCCAGTATTAGATTGCGATGCACCACTGGGTGTTTACTGTAACCCTTGGAGCTTCATATTGACGATGAAACACAGAAGTTGCATCGGGATTGAATATAGTAGGCACAATGCCGACTTACGTCTAGGGGGAGCAATGCTTCAAACAGTCTGTGTACGTGCCTTTCCTGAGAGGCCAGTATTGGATTGCGACGCACCACTGGGTGTTTACTGTAACCCTTGGAGCTTCATATTGTCGGTGAAACACAGAAATTGCATCGGGATTGAATATAGTAGGCACTATGCCGACTTTCGTTCAGGGGGAGCATTGCTTCAAACTGTCTGTATACGTGCCTTTCCTGAGAGGCCAGTATTAGATTGCGACGCACCACTGGGTGTTTACTGTAACCCTTGGAGCTTCATATTGACGACAAAACACAGAAATTGCATAGGGATGGAATATAGTAGGCACAAAGCCGACTTACGTCCAGGGGGAGCAATGCTTCAAACAGTCTGTATATGTGCCGTTACTGAGAGGCCAGTATTAAATTGCGACGCACCACTGGGAGTTTACTGTAACCCTTGGAGCTTCATATTGACGATGAAACACAGAAATTGCATCGGTATTGAATATAGTAGGCAGAAGGCCGACTTACGTCCAGGGGGAGGAATGCTTCAAACAGTCTGTATATGTGCCGATACTGAGAGGCCAGTATTAGATTGCGACGCACCACTGGGTGTTTACTGTAACCCTTGGAGCTTCATTATGACTATGAAACACAGAAATTGCATCGGGATTGAGTATAGTAGGCACAAAGCCGACTTTCGTCCAGGGGGAGCAATGCGTCAAACACTCTGTATATGTGCCGTTACTGAGAGGCCAGTATTAAATTGCGACGCACCACTGGGAGTTTACTGTAACCCTTGGAGCTTCATATTGACGATGAAACACAGAAATTGCATCGGGATTGAATATAGTAGGCACAATGCAAACTTACGTCCAGGGGGTGCAATGCTTCATACAGTTGTATACGTGACTTTCCTGGGATTCCAGTATTAGATTGCGACGCACCACTGGGTGTTTACTGTAACCCTTGGAGCTTCATATTGACGAGGAAACACAGAAATTGCATCGGGATTGAATATAGTAAGCAGAAGGCCGACTTACGTCCAGGGGGAGGAATGCTTCAAACAGTCTGTATATGTGCCGATACTGAGAGGCCAGTATTAGATTGCGACGCACCACTGGGTGTTTACTGTAACCCTTGGAGCTTCATATTGACGACGAAACACAGAAATTGCATCGGGATTGAATATAGTAGGCACAAAGCCGACTTACGTCCAGGGGGAGCAATGCTTCAACATTCTGTATATGTGCCGTTACTGAAAGGCCAGTATTAAATTGCGACGCACCACTGGGAGTTTACTGTAACCCTTGCAGCTTCATATTGACGATGAAACACAGAAATTGCATCGGGATTGAATATAGTAGGCACAATGCAAACTTACGTCCAGGGGGAGTAATGCTTCATACAGTTGTATACGTGCCTTTCCTGAGATTCCAGTATTAGATTGCGACGCACCACTGGGTGTTTTTGTAACCCTTGGAGCTTCATATTGACGATGAAACACAGAAATTGCATCGGGATTGTATATAGTAGGCAGAAGGCCGACTTACGTCCAGGGGGAGAAATGCTTCAAACAGTCTGTATATGTGCCGATACTGAGAGGCCAGTATTAGATTGCGACGCACCACTGGGTGTTTACTGTAACCCTTGGAGCTTCATATTGACTATGAAACACAGAAATTGCATCGGGATTGAATATAGTAGGCAGAAGGCCGACTTATGTCCAGGGGGAGGAATGCTTCAAACAGTCTGTATATGTGCCTTTCCTGAGAGGCCAGTATTAGATTGCGACGCACCACTGGGTGTTTACTGTAACCTTTGGAGCTTCATATTGACTATGAAACACAGAAATTGCATCGGGATTGAATATAGTAGGTACAATGCCGACTTACGTCCAGGGGGAGTAATGTTTCAAACAGTCTGTATACGTGCCGTCCCTGAGAGGCCAGTATTAGATTGCGACGCACCACTGGGTGCTTACTGTGACCCTTGGAGCTTCATATTGACAATGAAACACAGAAATTGCATCGGGATTAATATAGTAGGCACAATGCCGACTTTCGTTCAGGGGGCGCAATGTTTCAAACTGTCTGTATACGTGATTTTCCTAAGAGGCAGTATTAGATTGCGACGCACCACTGGGTGTTTACTGTAACCCTTGGAGCTTCATTTGACGATGAAACACAGAAATTGCATCGGGATTGAATATAGTAGGCACAGAGCCGACTTACGTCCAGGTGGAGCAATGCTTCAAACAGTCTGTATACGTGCCGTTACTGAGAGGCCAGTATTAGATTGCGACGCACCACTGGGTGTTTACTGTAACCCTAGGAGCTTCATATTGACGATGGCTCACAGAAATTGCATTGGGATTGAATATAGTAGGCACATTTCAGACCTACGTTCAGGGGGAGCAATGCTTCAAACAGCCTGTATACGTGCCTTTCCTGAGAGGCCAGTATTAGATTGCGACGCACCACTGGGTGTTTACTGTAACCCTTGGAGCTTCATATTGACGATGAAACACAGAAATTGCATCGGGATTGAATATAGTAGGCAGAAGGCCGACTTATGTCCAGGGGGAGGAATGCTTCAAACAGTCTGTATATGTGCCGATACTGAGAGGCCAGTTTTAGATTGCGACGCACCACTGGGTGTTTACTGTAACCCTTGGAGCTTGTAGCGTTGCTCTTGCGGGACGAAAATAAAAAGAACTGTTACTTTTTTTTTTTAATGTCGAAAAAGTGAATATTTAGGTGGGCCACTTGGCAACAGAATCAGGGATTGATTACACTATTATAATAACATACGTTGAGCATTAAATACCTGAATAAGAGCAGCATATTGATGTATATATATTTGAAATCGTTCGGAAGAAACATTATCATTTTTGTGCATTTTTATTGTCGCGATGTAGTCATACCCGGATCAACACTAAGGGACCAGAAGATTTATAGACTTTAAAAGAAATGCAACACTACACAATTAAAAAAAAAGAGTTGGTTCAGAAATAATAGGAAAACGATAATATTCCTTCTGCCTCATGCTGCATTCGGTCCATCAGCGTGATCGTATTTCTGGTGATGAAGTAACACAAAAATAATTATCAGACAGGTAAATAAGGAGATGGAATCATCAAGGTTAATTTACTAAAATAAGCACACTTATCTTTAACACACGTTTTTTAATGCTACGTCCCTTTTCATATTAAATTACAATAGATGACCATTGTGGTTAGATACTTTATACATAACAGTAAAAATGTCGTCTTGACGCTGTCTGTTCGATATCAGTTACAAGAAACTACATGTTTTCTGTTTGGAAAAAATAACAATTAGCATATTCACTCAATACTTTCACAGAGAATATAAAATACAGTTGCGGAACGCAGCAAGTCCGCGTCCGCCTCTCATGAAATACAAACAGTAAAAGGTGAGGCGCCAAAATCCTCATTTGTCTTGAAACAACAGAATTCTTTTTTACACCATTAATCGATACATGTACATAGAGATTTACTGGCACCGCGCAAGAACGGCAAAAATAAAGAATAATAGATTCTGTCGCTGCTATGCGATGGTTCATTTCTTTTACTTTACAATTGTTCGATAACTTTAGGCCATCAGGCGTTTACTATTGAGCGTATATTAACGTTGGTGAGGCGAAAATTACTAATATTACACTGCCTCCCATGAGGATGGAAGGAATACCGAAGGTATTACTTTCATCCTCATGCCCATTGGAATATTTGTAATTTTCGGGTGTAACATATAGGTTATTAAAAATTTCATTTCACATTCATTTCATAATAAAAGAATTAACGCTTCAATTTGTAATTACTGACGATGGATCATTGTGAATTTGTTCTGTGTGTCTATCAGTGTTTGCATGGATTCAGTCTTTCTTGATGATTCTTAAAATTAAGGCTATAAGTACACATATTTACAAACTTTATAAGGAAATAGAGTCACACTTCATTTTTCAACGTTGCAAAAGTAATTTGACTATCACAACTGGTACACAACTTTCTGTTTTGACTGTATTCATTTTATTGTCATCGTCTTGTCGATTGACTGCCTTGTCCGTTGTCGCACTTAATTATACATTTATTTTCGTCGCACATACACTATTTATGATAGACTTGGATTGTAGAGCGGCCACTGGTGATGGCTTCGACAAGGAAGTCCATATCTTTCACTTTCAGGGCTCGAGTGTGGCTCTCCGAATTATTTCACATATGAAACAGATAAAATATATTAGAATAGCTTACAAAACTAATTTTATATACATATGGGATGGGATTTAGGAAGGATCGGATCCTTTGACGTATTTTCGTGTGCTTATTTTCATTCGTATCGTGACCTTTCGTTAAAGTTTACATTTCAACAGTGTTCAGAGGTGACCTTGTGACTTGTCTCTGTGTGCAATCAGTCATTATACTAATTACGCTAACTTCTCTATCTTAGAGTCTCTCAGAAGGTTTATGATACATACAAAATGCTTTCAGTACTGGGTGTGAATGTTTTTGCTACAGAATGTAGCGCACAGCAACTGTGTTGGCGGTTGAACGTTTATATTATTTCGTCACGTGGTGGCTGTCCGCCTCCACTGTTGCGAGCAATCTTGAAATTCAGTCTGTGCGCGCGCACGTGACCGGAGCTTTCTTGCAGAGCGTTGATTTCGCGCTTGAGGTGCCGTGCGTCGCTTTTGTTCGGCGGATCGTGGCTTTGTGCTTTTTAGATTGCTGGAGGGAGCTTCTGCCACCGAAACTGCCTCATATCACTTCCTGCCCACTATCCAGTTACGGATTCACAGGTAAGTGGTAGCTACCGCTGCAACTGCACGTTTGGAATGACACTGATTATTACACACTGCACACATCAATGAATTTTTTTTACACATATGGTGCAGTAGAATACTGCCACTGAAAATCGTCGAACTTTAAAACTTCACTTGCACTGTGGTGAGCGTCTGCGTGAACGGTGTATTAAAAGAAATTCTCGCTTCATAACATCACATGGTGTTTACAAGTTGATTTACATACTAATATTTACAAGAGTTCATTTAAATCGAGAATTAATCTAATTGACCACTTTGAATCAGAACAATTGTTTCTTAATTAGTCTTTTTTTTATTTATGCCTACGGTCACAGGTAGGCTATTATAAGTCCTTTTTCTTTGACCAAATCCATTCCAATCTCCTTTACAAATTAATTTCATACATAGTAATCTTTATCACGCTTGCTTATTCATTTTGTACGCCCAATACATTTTTTTTTAAATTGCTCGTCTTATTTAGTGACTTGTGAGGGGAGCTTCATTTATGTCAAAGTTTCTCTCGTATGTGCTTGTCTTTAAAGAAAGTTCGAGGACAGATTTGAAAATAGCAATTCCGCCTCGGGATTTCGTGTAGAAATAGAAACAGTCGTAAAAGAAAAGTGGGCAAAGCGGGCCTACTCACAGATCGTCGACAGAATTTAAATTACTCCTCAACCAGGTCGAAAATTTAATTTACATTGCGCATTACAAAAGCAATATGCGCGTCGCGAACCTACTCATTTTTATATGTAGTGCCTCACTTCCTAAGCACACGTGCATCTTTACAAGTTGATCCTGAGGAGTGGATAGGATCAAGGATCTTAAAGGATTTGCACTTAGGAAAGGGATTCAATAATCACAGAGAAAGCAATAAATATTGCAGTGCGCACTTAAAATAAAATCTATCACTTTAAGCATGTATATCTAATATGTATCTTGCTGCAGCTTGCTTACTACTCTTTGCTCATTTCTTAGACTAAGTCAAGTTTATGCATTACGCATTTGGGTATTAATTATCATTTGTATATATATAAGCCTCTCACTAGAGTGTTGTTGTTTGCTGCTGTCGCGACCTGTGAAGCTTGGGCGAGATTCTTATTCTATTTGCTGCTAGCTTGTGAATTTGCAGTATCGCTAATGTTCAATAGTACCGTGAAGTTGGCATAATAAATCATGTTACTCATATGTTCTTTTACTCAGCTTGTTTATAGTCTGGACTCATCTTACTTTGCGTTATATAATAAACTTCCTTTTTATTCCATCACGCTTTTACTTAAGGTTAACGTCAGGCCCTTTTTAGAACAATTGCACTGCGTTATCAATCTGTTCATGCGTAATCCTAGGTATCTGTTTACTTCAAAGAGATGTTATTTCATCGCTGGCACAGCACTGTGCTGGAAGTTACAAGTTAAATCTACCGACTGTTTTGCGCTAACAGGTGGTGCCTTATTTACGTCACATTTGAAAATAGGGAATAACCTCATGGAATCGAATCTTTTCACATAACTTTCCTCTTTTGTCTGGACGTTTAAGTATTTCCTTTTAAAAACAGGTCATTAACTTGTCCTCGATTAAATTTCACTTACAAATACTAAGCACATATAATCATCATTTTCATATTACTATTTAGTGAGAGAAGGGCATTATTCGCTCCTTCCTGCTCATTCTCAAATTACTATGTACCGAGAGAAGTGCATAATTCGCTCCTTCCTCTTTCCTCATTTTAGTACCTCGGGGCTAATTAATACCTCTCGAGTACATCATTTTTCTTACATACTAACTTATAACTAAAATTGAAAATCGCCTCTAGGACATGTCCTCCTGTTTACATAAAGATTATTCATGTAAATACTTGTCTACAACTTATTCTGTATTTCATTTTCCAGACACGTTGTTTTGATACATAAGGTTTCCTTTTAGCACCGGTTAACGTCCGTAGTCAGTTAAGTTCCGTTCTATTCTTGTTACTCCTTGGTTAATCCTGATCTCCAATACCTTAGAATTTCCTTACAGCTTAAATTAACTTAATTCCTGGCGTTATAAAATTTTCTTAAATCATGATGGTGGAACAATCCTTTGATTTTATTCGTGGCAGGGTCAGATAACAAATAGCTACCAATGTGTGGTTTCCTCATTATCACAAAGGGACCTTCATAAATGTGTTGCCACTTACGATTCCTCTTTAACAACAGGGATGGTTTAAAGTGAGTCCTGATGATGATGATGATGATGATTGGTTTGTGGGGCGCTCAACTGCGTGGTTATCAGCGCCCGTACAATTTCCCAACCTTTGCTCAGTCCAATTTCGCCACTTTTCTGGATGATGATGAAATGATGAGGACAACACAAACGAAAGTGAGTCCTGACTAATACCTTTTCTCCTTCTTTGAAATCTATAACTCTGTTTACCTTCTTATCGAATGCCTTTTTTCGGAGGTTAGCATACGTTGTCAATGATATGAGAGCTTGCCTGATTTTTGCGTCTAGGTCCAATTCGTTGTCTTGTAACTTTGGAAGGGGGTCTATCCATTCATTCTTTTCTTTTGATATTGACATTAACTCATGTGGCGTGAATCCGGTCGACAGGTGAGGAAGGTGGTTTACAATCTGTTCGAAAGGTGTTACGAAGTCTACGCACTTAGATTGCTTATTCGGAATGTACGTCCTTATAAATCTGTTAAATTCTTTGAAGATTCTTTCTGTCGGATTCGATTGCGGTCGAAACAGGGATATCAAAATTTGTTTGATTTTCAAACCTGCAGCATCCTCTAGGAGGCTCAAAGGTGCTGCTTTTAATTTTCCGCTCGACGCTTACTTTCCTGCTGATTTATATTTCTTAGAGTTCCTTCCGTCTGGAACTGGTGTTGGTTTTGTGGTACGAACTCGGTTGGAAATGGATCTTGTTGTCCTGGCGTATTCGCTTGCGCATAATAAATTTGCGTATTATGCGGGCGTTTAGTCTTCAGACTTCCCGAAGGTCCGTTCGCTTGTTGCGTGAAGTGTATATTTTGTGGCTGAAAGGTATTTTGCTGTTTCTTGTGTTGATTGTAACCGTTACTGAAAGGTGTACGTTGGTCTCCACCTTGATTATGCCATTTATTTCTTTTCCACTGACGATTTGAATCGTAAGACTGATCGTTTTGATAATTACCGTTGATCGGTTGCGTGTTTCCATATTGCTGGGGCTGTGTGTTATAATGTGCATTTTCGTACTGAGGTGGTGACGAATTATATATTGGATTGTATCTCTGGCCGTTATTGTACTTATTTTTGTATTTGCTGTTGGAGTACGTAGTGTTTTTATTTTTGAAACCGTTGTGGGGTTGGTACTGGCTGTCGCTGTGACGCGCTTTCGCTCGGCCACCATTGTTGCCTGCATATTCTGTATTGTGCTGGCCGCCTGCACTGAAGTGAGCGTTGCCAACATCAACTCTAGCGTCCTCGTAAATCAGATCTAACGAGTCTAACACAGATAGGAAAGTGTCTGTATCGTCCTCAGACACGTTTACTAACTTTTCTCTAATCGCAATAGGTAGCTTAGTTTTTAGAATCATAATAACGTCTTTGGCGGTGATCGGCGAATCCCAGAACTTGATTTTCGCTAAATACTTTTCAAAATACCTTCTCAAACTACCGCGCTTGCTGTTAAACACTTCGGCGTTGTAAACCTCTTTTCTCAGGCGCTGCTGCACACCAGAACTCCAGAATTTAGCTAAAAACATCTGTTCAAACTCTTTGTAACTCTTACAAGAGTCGACCATTTCTGTTCCCCATAAGGCGGCATCGCCTACAATAAATCCACTAACGAATTAAATTCGCTGGCGGTCACTCCAGCTATTCGGGAAAATTCCTGAAAAATTTCGGAGGAACACTATAGGATGAATTTCTCTTTTCTGTGGGTGAAAGGTCGGAAAAATACGATGTTTGATCACGCTTTCCTCCTGCATCAAACTGACGAAAGTGGGTGGACTGGTACTCTGGTTAACTTGTGCTTGTATAGAACTATGAGTTTGAGCGTTATCAAATGGGAACGGTATTGTACCTGCTGTTGTTCATTACTTCGTGGTGAATTATTCCAGTCTCCTGACACGGGAGGTGGAGAATTTTCAACTTGACATTTTAGTGTACGAACTTCATCAACTATCTGTTGACGCCATTCAGGTAAATCTTGAGCTAACGTTCGTCTTATCTGGCCTAATTCTGACATCACCGTGTCTCCTGTTTTTCCAGGGGCCGCCAATATTTCAAATGTCACGTTTTTGACAGTTTCCCTGAGTTCGTTCTTGACCTTGTTTTCTATGAATCCGTCTTTATTTTTAATCCACTCTTGGTAGTGGTCAGACAATGCTTCAGCATGTGCCTTAACAGTATTCTTTATTTGGTCCTCTAGATTAAGAGTCTCGATCTGTTTGGAAAGATCATCAACAACATTCTCGATCGTGTCAACTGCGGTTTTAACTCCTTTGACCTCATCAGAGATTGCAGTATAATCTTCTTTTAAGGTCGCAGCTTGTTTTTGATATTCCATCACATTTGAATTTATTTCTCCCTTGGCTGCTTCGATTTTTTCATCTAACAGTTTTGAAATATCCTCTATTTTTGACTCTACTTGTGTGTCAATTTCTAGCCTCATGGTCGTGATCTGACTACTGATTTGGCTTTGAACATTACCCAACAGGGTATTTAAATCAGCTGTTATGTCTGCCTTTAGTTCGGCCTTTACCGAATTTAACCGAGTATTTAGGTCATTTATCTCCGTTTGCGGATCTGTTTTTACTGAATTTATGTCTGCTTTTACTGAGTTGCACAGATTTGTAAGGACCTGATTTTTATTATGCCGTCTTTCGGCCTTCTCTTTTTCTTCGCGGGCCTTTTCATCTAATTTTTCCTGCTTTTCTCGTTCCTGTCTTTACGCCTCTCTCTGTCTTTGACTTTCGAACTTGCGTTCCATTATTGCTTCGATCATTGCAGCCAAGTCATTTTTTTCAAAAGCGGGAATAGTTTGCACGCTAGGACCAGCTTCTAAAACTTCGGTCGAGGCTGTTTCTGCCTCCGCTCGTGTACCTATCGCGCGTGATCGTAATGGATAGTGAGGTCCATTCGCATCACCGCTGTCGTCTGGTTTTGTTTGTGTCCGCTGTTTACCGTCAGCCATGCTCATGAATTATTTGTCAAACGTCAAAATGCTACAGATATTGTTTGTCACTGCCGTCAGTCGTTTGTCTGTGACGTAGTGCTATGGCTTACTGGGACCTAAGCTGAAATTTTAACTCTGGGTAACAACTGACGTTCATTTACGCCAAGAAGACAAGATGGTTCCTACTAATTACAAACCAATGAAATATCACATGTTTTACCAGTTTTGAGCGTTGTTATCCGCCATATCGTAATTTTTTTATGCACTGACAACAATGGTACACTTTCACTGAATTTAACTACATAAGAATGGACTATGGACAAATTGAAGTAAAGCTGTTTCAAGGCAAAGAAAGACAGGTTTACGTTCTGATCAACTCGAAAGATGCTACGTCACTACGAAAGCTTGGCTACTGCGTATAAAAATTTCACTTACTATGGCTGTCTTGATGGTGATACAGATGAATACTCGCGTTTTTTGGTAATTTCATCAATCGTTATTCTGAACTAATTAAAAGGTTTTCCCACTTCTCTTTCTCGGTTGAATTGCATCCACACGAAAAAAATGAAACAATTATTAGAACAAGCACTGAAAAATTTTTAAACACATCCATGAAATGATTTTTGATCAAGTCCCTGTTCGGGCGCCAAGTGTAGCGTTGCTCTTGGGGGACGAAAATAAAAAGAACTGTTACTTTTTTTTTAATGTCGAAAAAGTGAATATTTTGGTGGGCCACTTGGCAACAGAATCAGGGATTAATTACACTATTATAATAACATACGTTGAGCATTAAATACCTGAATAAGAGCAGCATATTGATGTATATATTTTTGAAATCGTTCGGAAGAAACATTATCATTTTTGTGCATTTTTATAGTCGCGATGTAGTCATACCCGGATCAACACTAAGGGACCAAAGATTTATAGACTTTAAAAGAAATGCAACACTACACAATAAAAAAAAAGAGTTGGTTCAGAAATAATAGGAAAACGATAATATTCCTTCTGCCTCATGCTGCATTCGGCCCATCAGCGTGATCGTATTTCTGGTGATGAAGTAACACAAAAATAATTATCAGACAGGTAAATAAGGAGATGGAATCATCAAGGTTAATTTACTAAAATAAGCACACTTATCTTTAACACACGTTTTTTAATGCTACGTACCTTTTCATATTAAATTACAATAGATGACCATTGTGGTTAGATACTTTATACATAACAGTAAAAATGTCGTCTTGACGCTGTCTGTTCGATATCAGTTACAAGAAACTACATGTTTTCTGTTTGGAAAAAATAACAATTAGCATATTCACTCAATACTTTCACAGAGAATATAAAATACAGTTGCGGAACGCAGCAAGTCCGCGTCCGCCTCTCATGAAATACAAACAGTAAAAGGTGAGGCGCCAAAATCCTCATTTGTCTTGAAACAACAGAATTCTTTTTTACACCATTAATCGATACATGTACATAGAGATTTACTGGCACCGCGCAAGAACGACAAAAATAAAGAATAATAGATTCTGTCGCTGCTATGCGATGGTTCATTTCTTTTACTTTACAATTGTTCGATAAATTTAGGTCATCAGGCGTTTACTATTGAGCGTATATAAATGTTGGTGAGGCGAAAATTACTAATATTACAACCTTCATATTGACTATGAAACACAGAAATTGCATCGGGATTGAATATAGTAGGCAGAAGGCCGACTTACGTCCAGGGGGAGGAATGCTTCAAACAGTCTGTATATGTGCCGTTACTGAGAGGCCAGTATTAAATTGCGACGCACCACTGGGTGTTTACTGTAACCCTTGGAGCTTCATATTGACGATGAAACACAGAAATTGCATCGGGATTGAATATAGTAGGCAGAAGGCCGACTTACGTCCAGGGGGAGGAATGCTTCAAACAGTCTGTATATGTGCCGTTACTGAGAGGCCAGTATTAAATTGCGACGCACCACTGGGTGTTTACTGTAACCCTTGGAGCTTCATATTGACGATGAAACACAGAAATTGCATCGGGATTGAATATAGTAGGCACAAAGCCGACTTACGTCCAGGGGGAGCAATGCTTCATACAGTTGTATACGTGCCTTTCCTGAGATTCCAGTATTACATTGCGACGCACCACTGGGTGTTTACTGTAACCCTTGGAGCTTCATATTGACGATGAAACACAGAAATTGCATCGGGATTGAACATAGTAGGCACATTGCAGACTTACGTTCAGGGGGAGCAATGCTTCAAACAGCCTGTATACGTGCCTTTCCTGAGACGCTGGTATTAGATTGCGACGCACCACTGGGTGTTTACTGTAACCCTTGGAGCTTCATATTGACGATGAAACACAGAAATTGCATCGGGATTGAATATAGTAGGCACAAAGCCGACTTACGTCCAGGGGGAGCAATGCTTCAAACAGTCTGTATACGTGCCGTTACTGAGAGGCCAGTATTAGATTGCGACGCACCACTGGGTGTTTACTGTAACTCTAGGAGCTTCATATTGACGATGAAACACAGAAATTGCATCGGGATTGAATATAGTAGGCACATTGCAGACTTACGTCCAGG
The DNA here is from genome assembly GCF_023864275.1 of Schistocerca cancellata. NCBI lineage: Eukaryota > Metazoa > Arthropoda > Insecta > Orthoptera > Acrididae > Schistocerca > Schistocerca cancellata. Next base: position 466,383,759 of record NC_064634.1, on the reverse strand, counting down.
GGGAGGAATGCTTAAAACAGTCTGTATATATGCTGTTACTGAGAGGCTAGTATTAGATAGCGACGCACCACTGGGTGTTTACTGTAACCCTTGGAGCTTCATATTGACGATGAAACACAGAAATTGCATCGGGATTGAATATAGTAGGCACAATGCCGACTTACGTCTAGGGGGAGCAATGCTTCAAACAGTCTGTATACGTGCCTTTCCTGAGAGGCCAGTATTAGACTGCGACACACCACTGGGAGTTTACTGTAACCCTTGGAGATTCATATTGACGATGAAACAAAGAAATTGCATCGAGATTGATTATAGTAGCACAATGCCGACTTACGTCCAGGGGGAGTAATGCTTCAAACAGTCTGTATATGTGCCGTTACTGAGAGGCCAGTTTTAGATTGCGACGCACCACTGGGTGTTTACGGTAACCCTTTGAGCTTCATATTGACGATGAAACACAGAAATTGCATCGGGATTGAATATAGTAGGCACAATGCCGACTTTCGTTCAGGGGGAGCAATGCTTCAAACTGTCTGTATACGTGCCTTTCCTGAGAGGCAGTATTAGATTGCGACGCACCACTGGGTGTTTACTGTAACACTTGGAGCTTCATTTTGACGATGAAACACAGAAATTGCATCGGGATTGAATATAGTAGGCACAAAGCCGACTTACGTCCAGGGGGAGCAATGCTTCAAACAGTCTGTATACGTGCCGTTACTGAGAGGCCAGTATTAGATTGCGATGCACCACTGAATGTTTACTGTAACCCTTGGAGCTTCATATTGACGATGAAACACAGAAATTCTATCGGGATTGAATATAGTAGGCACATTGCAGACTTACGTTTAGGGGGAGCAATGCTTCAAACAGCCTGTATACGTGCCTTTCCTGAGAGGCCAGTATTAGATTGCGACGCACCACTGGGTGTTTACTGTAACCCTTGGAGCTTCATATTGACGATGAAAAACAGAAATTGCATCGGGATTGAATATAGTAGGCACAAAGCCGACTTACGTACAGGGGGAGCAATTCTTGAAACAGTCTGTATATGTGCCGTTACTGAGAGGCCAGTATTAGATTGCGACGCAGCACTGGGAGTTTACTGTAACCCTTGGAGCTTCATATTGACGATTAAACACAGAAATTGCATCGGGATTGAATATAGTAGGCACAATGCAAACTTACGTCCAGGGGGAGCAATGCTTCATACAGTTGTATACGTGCCTTTCCTGAGATTCCAGTATTAAATTGCGACGCACCACTGAGTGTTTACTGTAACCCTTTTAGCTTCATATTGACGATGAAACACAGAAATTGCATAGGGATTGAATATAGTAGGCACAATGCCGACTTACGTCCAGGGGGAGCAATGCTTCATACAGTTGTATACGTGCCTTTTTTGAGATTCCAGTATTAGATTGCGACGCACCACTGGGTGTTTACTGTAACCCCTGGAGCTTCATATTGACGATGAAACACAGAAATTGCATCGGGATTGAATATAGTAGGCAGAAGGCCGACTTACGTCCAGGGGGAGGAATGCTTCAAACAGTCTGTATATGTGCCGTTACTGAGAGGCCAGTATTAGATTGCGACGCACCACTGGGTGTTTACTGTAACCCTTGGAGCTTCATATTGACGATGAAACACAGAAATTGCATCGGGATTGAATATAGTCGGCACAATGCCGACTTACGTCTAGGGGGAGCAATGCTTCAAACAGTCTGTATACGTGCCTTTCCTGAGAGGCCAGTATAAGACTGCGACGCACCACTGGGAGTTTACTGTAACCCTTGGAGCTTCATATTGACGATGAAACACAGAAATTGCATCGGGATTGATTATAGTAGGTACAATGCCGACTTACGTCCAGGGGGAGCAATGCTTCAAACTGTCTGTATACGTGCCGTTACTGAGAGGCTAGTATTAGATTGCGACGCACCACTGGGTGTTTACTGTAACCCTTGGAGCTTCATATTGACGATGACACACAGAAATTGCATCGGGATTGAATATAGTAGGCACAATGCCGACTTACGTCCAGGGGGAGCAATGCTTCAAACAGTTTGAATACGTGCCTTTCCTGAGAGGCCAGTATGAGATTGCGACGCAGCACTGGGTGTTTACTGTAACCCTTGGAGCTTCATATTAACGATGAAACACAGAAATTGCATCGGGATTGAATATAGTAGGCACAATGCCGACTTTCGTTCAGGGGGAGCAATGCTTCAAACTGTCTGTATACGTGCCTTTCCTGAGATTCCAGTATTAGATTGCGACGCACCACTGGGTCTTTACTGTAACACTTGGAGCTTCATATTGACGATGAAACACAGAAATTGCATCGGGATTGAATATAGTAGGCACAAAGCCGACTTACGTACAGGGGGAGCAATGCTTCAAACAGTCTGTATATGTGCCGTTACTGAGAGGCCAGTATTAGATTGCGACGCACCACTGGGTGTTTACTGTAACCCTTGGAGCTTCATATTGACGATGAAACACAGAAATTGCATCGGGATTGAATATAGTAGGCACATTGCCGACTTTCGTTCAGGGGGAGCAATGCTTCAAACTGTCTGTATACGTGCCTTTCCTGAGAGGCAGTATTAGATTGCGACGCACCACTGGGTGTTTACTGTAACACTTGGAGCTTCATATTGACGATGAAACACAGTAATTGCATCGGGATTGAATATAGTAGGCACAAAGCCGACTTACGTCCAGGGGGAGCAATGATTCAAAGAGTCTCTATATGTGCCGTTACTCAGAGGCCAGTATTAGATTGCGACGCACCACTGGGTGATTACTGTAACCCTTGAAGCTTCATATTGACTATGAAAAACAGAAATTGCATCGGGATTGAATATAGTAGGCAGAAGGCCGACTTACGTCCAGGGGGAGGAATGCTTCAAACAGTCTGTATATGTGCCGATACTGAGAGGCCAGTATTAGATTGCGACGCACAACTGGGTGTTTACTGTAACCCTTGGAGCTTCATATTGACTATGAAAAACAGAAATTGCATCGGGATTGAATATAGTAGGCAGAAGGCCGACTTACGTCTAGGGGGAGGAATGCTTCAAACAGTCTCTATATGTGCCGTTACTCAGAGGCCAGTATTAGATTGCGACGCACCACTGGGTGATTACTGTAACCCTTGGAGCTTCATATTGACGATGAAGCACAGAAATTGCATCGGGATTGAATATAGTAGGCACAAAGCCAACTTACGTCAAGGGGGAGCAATGCTTTAAACTGTCTGTATACGTGCCGTTACTGAGAGGCCAGAATTAGATTGCGACGCACCACTGGGTGTTTACTGTAACCCTAGGAGCTTCATATTGACGATGAAACACAGAAAATGCATCGGGATTGAATATAGTAGGCACATTGCAGACTTACGTTCAGGGGGAGCAATGCTTCAAACAGCCTGTATACGTGCCTTTCCTGAGAGGCCAGTATTAGATTGCGACGCACCACTGGGTGTTTACTGTAACCCTTGCAGCTTCATATTGACGATGAAACACAGAAATTGCATCGGGATTGAATATAGTAGGCACAATGCCGACTTACGTCCAGGGGGAGCAATGCTTCAAGCAGTTGTATACGTGCCTTTCCTGAGATTCCAGTATTAGATTGCGACGCACCCTGGGAGTTTACTGTAACCCTTGGAGCTTCATATTGACGATGAAACACAGATATTGCATCGGGATTAAATATAGTAGGCAGAAGGCCAACTTACGTCCAGGGGGAGGAATGCTTCAAACAGTCTGTATATATGCCGTTACTGAGAGGCTAGTATTAGATTACGACGCACCACTGGGTAATTACTGTAACCCTTGGAGCTTCATACTGACGATGAAACACAGAAATTGGATTGGGATAGAAGATAGTAGGCACAATGCCAACTTACGTCCAGGGGGAGCATTGCTTCAATTAGTCTGTATACGTGCCTATCCTGATAGGCCAGTATTAGATTGCGACGCACCACTGGGTGTTTACTGTAACCCTTGGAGCTTCATATTGACGATGAAACACAGAAATTGCATCGGGATTGAATATAGTAGGCACAATGCCGCCTTTCGTTCAGGGGGAGCAATGCTTCAAACTGTCTGTATACGTGCCTTTCCTGAGAGGCCAGTATTAGATTGCGACGCACCACTGGGTCCTTACTGTAACCCTTGGAGCTTCATATTGACGATGAAACACAGAAATTGCATCGGGATTGAATATAGTAGGCACAAAGCCGACTTACGTACAGGGGGAGCAATGCTTCAAACAGTCTGTATATGTGCCGTTACTGAGAGGCCAGTATTAGATTGCGACGCACCACTGGGTGTTTACTGTAACCCTTGGAGCTTCATATTGACGATGAAACACAGAAATTGCATCGGGATTGAATATAGTAGGCACATTGCCGACTTTCGTTCAGGGGGAGCAATGCTTCAAACTGTCTGTATACGTGCCTTTCCTGAGAGGCCAGTATTAGATTGCGACGCACCACTGGGTCTTTACTGTAACCCTTGGAGCTTCATATTGACGATGAAACACAGAAATTGCATCGGGATTGAATATAGTAGGCACAAAGCCGACTTACGTACAGGGGGAGCAATGCTTCAAACAGTCTGTATATGTGCCGTTACTGAGAGGCCAGTATTAGATTGCGCCGCACCACTGGGTGTTTACTGTAACCCTTGGAGCTTCATATTGACGATGAAACACAGAAATTGCATCGGGATTGAATATAGTAGGCACATTGCCGACTTTCGTTCAGGGGGAGCAATGCTGCAAACTGTCTGTATACGTGCCTTTCCTGAGAGGCAGTATTAGATTGCGACGCACCACTGGGTGTTTACTGTAACCCTTGGAGCTTCATATTGACGATGAAACACAGAAATTGCATCGGGATTGAATATAGTAGGCACAATGCCGACTTTCGTTTAGGGGGACCTATGATTTAAACAGTCTGTATACGCGCCTTTCCTGTGAGGCCAGTATTAGATTGCGACGCACCACTGGGTGTTTACTGTAACCCTTGGAGCTTCATATTGACGATGAAACACAGAAATTGCATCGGGATTGAATATAGTAGGCACAATGCCGACTTTCGTTTAGGGGGAGCTATGATTTAAACAGTCTGTATACGCGCATTTCCTGAGAGGCCAGTATTAGACTGCGACGCACCACTGGGAGTTTACTGTAACCCTTGGAGATTCATATTGACGATGAAACAAAGAAATTGCATTGGGATTGAATATAGTAGCACAATGCCGACTTACGTCCTGGGGGAGTAATGCTTCAAACAGTATGTATACGTGCCGTTACTGTGAGGTCAATATTAGATTGCGACGCACCACTGGATGTTTACTGTAACCTTTGGAGCTTCATACTGACGATGAAACACAGAAATTGCATTGGGATTGAAGATAGTAGGCACAATGCCGACTTACGTCCAGGGGGAGCAATGCTTCATACAGTTGTATACGTGCCTTTTTTGAGATTCCAGTATTAGATTGCGACGCATCACTGGGTGTTTACTGTAACCCCTGGAGCTTCATATTGACGATGAAACACAGAAATTGCATCGGGATTGAAAATAGTAGGCACAATGCCGACTTACGTCTAGGGGGAGTAATGTTTCAAACAGTCGGTATATGCGCCGTTACTGAGAGGCCAGTATTAGACTGCGACGCACCAATGGGAGTTTACTGTAACCCTTGAAGCTTCATATTGACTATGAAACACAGAAATTGCATCGGGATTGAATATAGTAGGCAGAAGATCGACTTACGAACAGGTGGAGGAATGCTTCCAACAGTCTGTTTACGTGCCTTTCCTGAGAGGCCAGTATTAGACTGCGATGCACCACTGGGAATTTACTGTAACCCTTGGAGCTTCATACTGACGATGAAACACAGAAATTGCATTGGGATTGAATATAGGAAGCACAATGCCGACTTTCGTTCAGGGGGAGCTATGCTTCAAACAGTCTGTATACGTGCCTTTTCTGAGAGGCCAGTATTAGATTGCGACGCTCCACTGGGTGTTTACTGTAACCCTTGGAGCTTCATATTGGCTATGAAACACAGAAATTGCATCGGGATTGAATATAGTAGGCACAATGCCGACTTACGTCAAGGGGGAGCAATGCTTCAAACAGTCTGTATACGTGCCGTTACTGAGAGGCCAGTATTAGATTGCGACGCACCACTGGGAGTTTACTGTAACCCTTGGAGCTACATATTGACTATGAAACACAGATATTGCATCGGGATTGAATATAGTAGGCAGAAGGCCGACTTACGTACAGGGGGAGGGATGCTTCAAACAGTCTGTATATGTGCCGTTACCGAGAGGCCAGTATTAGATTGCGACGCACCAATGGGAGTTTACTGTAACCCTTTTAGCTTCATATTGACGATGAAACACAGAAATTGCATCGGGATTGAATATAGTAGGCACAATGCAAACTTACGTCCAGGGGGAACAATGCTTCATACAGTTGTATATGTGCCTTTCCTGAGATTTCAGTATTAGATTGCGACGCACCACTGGGTGTTTACTGTAACCCTTGGAGCTTCATATTGACGATGAAACACAGAAATTGCATCGGGATTGAATATAGTAGGCAGAAGGCCGACTAACGTCCAGGGGAGGAATGCTTCAAACAATCTGAATATGTGCCGTTACTGAGAGGCCAGTATTAGATTGCGACGCACCACTGGGAGTTTACTGCAACCCTTGGAGATTCATATTGTCGATGAAACACAGAAATTGCATCGGGATTGAATATAGTAGGTACAATGCTGACTTACGTTCAGGGGGAGCAATGCTTCAAACAGTCTGTATACGTGCCTTTCCTGAGAGGCCAGTATTAGATTGCGACGCACCACTGGGTGTTTACTGTAACCCTTGGAGCTTCATATTGACGATGAAACACAGAAATTGCATCGGGATTGATTATAGTAGGCACAATGCCGACTTTCGTTCAGGGGGAGCAATGCTTCAAACTGTCTGTATACGTGCCTTTCCTGAGAGGCCAGTATTAGATTGCGACGCACCACTGGGTGTTTACTGTAACCCTTGGAGCTTCATATTGACAATGAAACACAGAAATTGCATCGGGATTGAATATAGTAGGCACAAAGCCGACTTACGTCCAGGGGGCGCAATGCTCCACACAGTCTGTATACGTGACGTTACTGTGAGGCCAGTATTAGATTGCGACGCACCACTGGGTGTTTACTGTAACCCTTGGAGCTTCATATTGACTGTGAAACACAGAAATTGCATCGGGATTGAATATAGTAGGCGTATTGCAGACTTACGTTCAGGGAGAGCAATGCTTCCAACAGCCTGTATACGTGCCTTTCCTGAGAGGCCAGTATTAGATTGCGACGCACCACTGGCTGTTTACTGTAACCCTTGGAGCTTTATATTGACGACGAAACACAGAAATTGCATCGGGATTGAATATAGTAGGCACAATACCGACTTACGTCCAGGAGGAGTAATGCTTCAAACAGTCTGTATATGTCGCATCTCGTGGTCGTGCGGTAGCGTGCTCGCTTCCCACGCCCGGGTTCCCGGGTTCGATTCCCGGCGGGGTCAGGGATTTTCTCTGCCTCGTGATGGTTGGGTGTTGTGTGCTGTCTTTAGGTTAGTTAGGTTTAAGTAGTTCTAAGTTCTAGGGGACTAATGACCATAGTCTGTATATGTGCCGTTACTGAGAGGCCAGTATTAGATTGCGGCGCACCACTGGGTGTTTACTGTAACCCTTGGAGCTTCATATTGACTATGAAACACAGAAATTGCATCGGGATTGAATATAGTAGGCACAATGCCGACTTACGTCCAGGGGGAGCAATGCTTCATACCGTTGTATACGTGCCTTTCCTGCGATTCCAGTATTGGATTGCGACGCAGCACTGGGTGTTTACTGTAACCCCTGGAGCTTCATATTGACGATGAAACACTGCAATTGCATCGGGATTGAATATAGTAGGCACAAAGCCGACTTACGTTCAGGGGGAGTAATGTTTCAAACAGTCTGTAAACGTGCCTTTCCTGAGAGGCCAGTATTAGACTGCGACGCACCACTGGGAATTTACTGTAACCCTTGGAGCTTCATATTGACGATGAAACACAGAAATTGCATCGGGATTGAATATAGGATACACAATGCCGACTTACGTTCAGGGGGAGCAATGCTTCAAACAGCCTGTATACGTGCCTTTCCTGAGAGGCCAGTATTAGACTGCGACGCACCACTGGGAGTTTACTGTAACCCTTCGAGCTTCATATTGACGATGAAACAAAGAAAGTGCATCGGGAATGAATATAGTAGGCAGAAGGCCGACTTACGTACAGGGGGAGGGATGCTTCAAACAGTCTGAATATGTGCCGTTACTGATAGGCCAGTATTAGATTGCGACGCACCAATGGGAGATTACTGTAACCCTTGGAGCTTCATATTGACGATGAAACACAGAAATTGCATCGGGATTGAATATAGTAGGCACAATGCAAACTTACGTCCAGGGGGAACAATGCTTCATACAGTTGTATATGTGCCTTTCCTGAGAATCCAGTATTAGATTGCGACGCACCACTGGGTGTTTACTGTAACCCTTGGAGCATCATATTGGCGATGAAACACAGAAATTGCATCGGGATTGAATATAGTAGGCACAATGCCGACTTTCGTTCAGGGGGAGCAATGCTTCAAACTGTCTGTATACGTGCCTTTCCTGAGAGGCCTGTATTTGATTGGGACGCACCACTGGGTGTTTACTGTAACCCTTGGAGCTTCATATTGACAATGAAACACAGAAATTGCATCGGGATTGAATATAGTTGGCACAAAGCCGACTTACGTCCAGGGGGACAAAGCTCCACTCAGTCTGTATACGTGCCGTTACTGAGAGGCCAGTATTAGATTGCGACGCACCACTGGGTGTTTACTGTAACCCTTGGAGCTTCAAATTGACTATGAAACACAGAAATTGCATCGGGATTGAATATAGTAGGCGTATTGCAGACTTACGTTCAGAGGGAGCAATGCTTCAAACTGCCTGTATACGTGCCTTTCCTGAGAGGCCAGTATTAGATTGCGGCGCACCACTGGCTGTTTACTGTAACCCTTGGAGTTTCATGTTGACCATGAAACACAGAAATTGCATCGGGATTGAATATAGTAGGCACAATGCCGACTTACGTTCAGGGGGAGTAATGCTTCTAACAGTCTGTATACGTGCCGTTACTGTGAGGTCAGTATTAGATTGCGACGCACCATAGGATGTTTACTGTATACCTTGGAGCTTCATACTGACCATGAAACACAGAAATTGCATCGGGATAGAATATAGTAGGCACAATGCCAACTTACGTCCAGGAGGAGCAATGCTTCATACAGTTGTATACGTGCCTTTCCTGAGATTCCAGTATTAGATTGCGACGCAGCACTGGGTGTTTACTGTAACCCCTGGAGCATCATATTGACGATGAAACACAGAAATTGCATCGGGATTGAATATAGTAGGCACAATGCCGACTTACGTTCAGGGGGAGTAATGCTTCTAACAGTCTGTATACGTGCCTTTCCTGAGAGGCCAGTATTAGACTGCGATGCACCAGTGGGAATTTACTGTAACCCTTGGAGCTTCATATTGACGATGAAACACAGAAATTGCATCGGGATTGAATATAGGAAGCACAATGCCGACTTGCGTTTAGGGGGAGCTATGATTTAAACAGTCTGTATACGCGCCTTTCCTGAGAGGCCAGTATTAGATTGCGACGCACCACTGGGTGTTTACTGTAACCCTTGGAGCTTTATATTGACTATGAAACACAGAAATTGCATCGGGATTGAATATAGTAGGCACAATGCCGACTTACGTCCAGGGGGAGCAGTGCTTCAAACAGTCTGTATACTTGCCTTTCCTGAGAGGCCAGTATTAGACTGCGACGCACCACTGGGAGTTTACTGTAACCCTTGGAGCTTCATATTGACGATGAAACAAAGAAATTGCATCGGGATTGAATATAGTAGGCACAATGCCGACTTACGTCCAGGGGGAGTAATGCTTCAAACAGTCTGTATATGTGCCGTTACTGAGAGGCCGGTATTAGATTGCGACGCACCACTGGGAGTTTACTGAAACCCTTGGAGCTTCATATTGACGATGAAACACAGAAATTGCTTCGGGATTGAATATAGTAGGCACAATGCAAAACTTACGTCCAGGGGGAGCAATGCTTCATACAGTTGTATACGTGCCTTTCCTGAGATTCCAGTATTCGATTGCGACGCACCGCTGGGTGTTTACTGTAACCCTTGGAGCTTCATATTGACTATGAAACACAGAAATTGCATCGGGATTGAATATAGTCCAGGGGGGGGAATGCTTCAAACAGTCTGTATTTGTGCCGTTACTGAGAGGCCAGTATTAGATTGCGACGCACCACTGGGAGTTTACTGTAAGGCTTGGAGCTTCATATTGATGATGAAACACAGAAATTGCATCGGGATTCAATATAGTAGGCAGAAGATCGACTTACGTACAGGGGGAGGAATGCTTCAAACAGTCTGTAAACGTGCCTTTCCTGAGAGGCCAGTATTAGACTGCGACGCACCACTGGGAGATTACTGTAACCCTTGGAGCTTCATATTGACGATGAAACAAAGAAATCGCATCGGGATTGAATATAGTAGGCACAATGCCGACTTACGTCCAGGGGGAGTAATGCTTCAAACAGTCTGTATATGTGCCGTTACTGAGAGGCCAGTATTACATCGCGACGCACCACTGGGAGTTTACTGTAACCCTTGGAGCTTCATATTGACTATGAAACACAGAAATTACATCGGGATTGAATAAAGTAGGCAGAAGGCCGACTTACGTACAGGTGGAGGAATGCTTCAAACAGTCTGTATATGTGCCGTTACTGAGAGGCCAGTATTAGATTGCGACGCACCACTGGGAGTTTACTGAACCCCTTGGAGCATCATATTGACGGTGAAACACAGAAATTGCATCGGGATTGAATATAGTAGGCACAATGCAAACATACGTCCAGGGGCTGCAATGCTTCATACAGATGTATACGTGCCTTTCTTGAGATTCCAGTATTAGATTGCGACGCACCACAGGGTGTTTAGTGTAACCCTTGGTGCTTCATATTGACGATGAAACACAGGAATTGCATCGGGATTGAATATAGGAAGATCAATGCCGACTTTCGTTTAGAGGGAACTATGATTCAAACAGTCTGTATACGCGCCTTTCCTGAGAGGCCAGTATTAGATTGCGACGCACCACTGGGTTTTTACTGTAACCCTTGGAGCTTCATATTGACGATGAAACACAGAAATTGCATCGGGATTGAATATAGTAGGCAGAAGATCGACTTACGTACAGGGGGAGGAATGCTTCAAACAGTCTGTAAACGTGCCGTTACTGAGAGGCCAGTATTCGATTGCGACGCATCACTGGGTGTTTACTGCCACCCTTGGAGCTTCATATTGACGATGAAACACAGAAATTGCATCGGGATTGAATATAGTAGGCACAATGCCGACTTACGTCCAGGGGGAGCAATGCTTCAAACAGTCTGTATACGTGCCTTTCCTGAGAGGCCAGTATTAGACACCGACGCTCCACTGGGTGTTTACTGTAACCCTTGGAGCTTCATATTGACGATGAAACACAGAAATTGCATCGGAATTGAATATTGTAGGCACAATGCCGACTTACGTCCAGAGGGAGCAATGCTTCAAACAGTCTGTATACGTGCCGTTACAGAGAGGCCAGTATTAGATTGCGACGCACCACTGGGTGTTTACTGTAACCCTTGGAGCTTCATATTGACGATGAAACGCAGAAATTGCATCGGGATTAAATTTAGTAGGCACAATGCCGACTTACGTCCAGGGGGAGTAATGTTTCAAAGAGTCTGTATATGTGCCGTTACTGAGAGGCCAGTATGAGATTGCGACGCACCACTTGGAGTTTACTGTAACCCTTGGAGCTTCATATTGACTATGAAACACAGAAATTGCATCGGGATTGAATATAGTAGGCAGAAGATCGACTTACGTACAGGGAAAGAAATGCTTCAAACAGTCTGTATACGTGCCTTTCCTGAGAGGCCAGTATTAGACTGCGATGCACCAGTGGGAATTTACTGTAACCGTTGGAGCTTCATATTGACGATGAAACACAGAAATTGCATCGGGATTGAATATAGGAAGATCAGTGCCGCTTTTCGTTTAGAGGGAACTATGATTCAAACAGTCTGTATACGCGCCTTTCCTGAGAGGCCAGTATTAGATTGCGACGCACCACTGGGTTTTTACTGTATCCCTTGGAGCTTCATATTGACTATGAAACACAGAAATTGCATCGGGATTGAATATAGTAGGCACAATGCCGAATTACGTCCAGGGGGAGCAATGCTTCAAACAGTCTGTATACTTGCCTTTCCTGAGAGGCCAGTATTAGACTGCGACGCACCACTGGGAGTTTACTGTAACCCTTGGAGCTTCATATTGACGATGAAACAAAGAAATTGCATCGGTATTGAATATAGTAGGCACAATGCCGACTTACGTCCAGGGGGAGTAATGCTTCAAACAGTCTGTATATGTGCCGTTACTGAGAGGCCAGTATTAGATTGCGACGCACCACTGGGAGTTTACTGTAACCCTTGGAGCTTCATATTGACGATGAAACACAGAAATTGCCTCGGGATTGAATATAGTAGGCAGAAGATCGACTTACGTACAGGGGGACGAATGCTTCAAACAGTCTGTATACGTGCCTTTCCTGAGAGGCCAGTATTAGACTGCGACGCACCACTGGGAGTTTACTGTAACCCTTGGATCTTCATATTGACGATGAAACAAAGAAATTGCATCGGGATTGAATATAGTAGGCACAATGACGACTTACGTCCAGGGGGAGTAATGCTTCAAACAGTCTTTATATGTGACGTTACTGAGAGGCCAGTATTAGATTGCGACGCACCACTGGGAGTTTACTGTAACCCTTGGAGCTTCAAATTGACAATGAAACACAGAAATTACAGCGGGATTGAATATAGTAGGCAGAAGGCCGACTTACGTACAGGGGGAGGAAAGCTTCAAACAGTCTGTATATGTGCCGTTCCTGAGAGGCCAGTATTAGATTGCGACGCACCACTGAGAGTTAACTGAAACCCCTTGGAGCTTCATATTGACGATGAAACACAGAAATTGCATCGGGATTGAATATAGTAGGCACAAAGCAAACTTACGTCCAAGGGGAGCAATGCTTCATACAGTTGTATACGTGCCTTTCCTGAGATTCCAGTATTAGATTGCGACGCACCACTGGGTGTTTACTGTAACCCTTGGAGCTTCATATTGACGATGAAACACAGAAATTGCATCGGGATTGAATATAGTCCAGGGGGAGGAATGCTTCAAACAGTCTGTATTTGTGCCGTTACTGAGAGGCCAGTATTAGATTGCGACGCACCACTGGGAGTTTACTGTAACCTTTGGAGCTTCATATTGACTATGAAACACAGAAATTGCATCGGGATTGAATATAGTAGGCACAATGCCGACTTACGTCCAGGGGGAGCAATGCTGCAAACACTCTGTATACTTGCCTTTCCTGAGAGGCCAGTATTAGACTGCGACGCACCACTGGGAGTTTACTGAAACCCTTGGAGCATCATATTGACGATGAAACACAGAAATTGCATCGGGATTGAATATAGTAGGCACAATGCAAACTTACGTCCAGGGGGAGCAATGCTTCATACAGTTGTATACGTGCCTTTCTTGAGATTCCAGTATTAGATTGCGACGCACCACTGGGTGTTTAGGATAACCCTTGGAGCTTCATATTGACGATGAAACACAGGAATTGCATCGGGATTGAATATAGTAGGCAGAAGGCCGACTTACGTCCAGAGGGAGGAATGCTTCATACAGTCTGTATATGTGCCGTTACTGAGAGGCCAGTATTAGATTGCGACGCACCACTGGGTGTTTACTGTAACCCTTGGAGCTTTATATTGACTATGAAACACAGAAATTACATCGGGATTGAATAAAGTAGGCAGAAGGCCGACTTACGTACAGGTGGAGGAATGCTTCAAACAGTCTGTATATGTGCCGTTACTGAGAGGCCAGTATTAGATTGCGACGCACCACTGGGAGTTTACTGAACCCCTTGGAGCATCATATTGACGATGAAACACAGAAATTGCATCGGGATTGAATATAGTAGGCACAATGCAAACATACGTCCAGGGGGTGCAATGCTTCATACAGATGTATACGTGCCTTTCTTGAGATTCCAGTATTAGATTGCGACGCACCACAGGGTGTTTAGTGTAACCCTTGGAGCTTCATATTGACGATGAAACACAGGAATTGCATCGGGATTGAATATAGTAGGCAGAAGGCCGACTAACGTCCAGGGGGAGGAATGCTTCAAACAGTCTGTATATGTGCCGTTACTGAGAGGCCAGTATTAGATTGCGACGCACCACTGGGTGTTTACTTTAACCCTTGGAGCTTCATATTGACTATGAAACACAGAAATTGCATCGGGATTGAATATAGTAGGCAGAAGGCCGACTTACGTCCAGGGGGAGGAATGCTTCAAACAGTCTGTATACGTGCCTTTCCTTAGAGGCCAGTATAATCTGCGATGCACCAATGGGAATTTACTGTAACCCTTGGAGCTTCATATTGACGATGAAACACAGAAATTGCATCGGGATTGAATATAGTAGGCAGAAGATCGACTTACGTACAGGGATAGTAATGTTTCAAAAATTCTGTATATGTGCCGTTACTGAGAGGCCAGTATGAGATTGCGACGCACCACTGGGAGTTTACTGTAACCCTCGGAGCTTCATATTGACTATGAAACACAGAAATTGCATCGGGATTGAATATAGTAGGCAGAAGATCGACTTACGTACAGGGAAAGAAATGCTTCAAACAGTCTGTATACGTGCCATTCCTGAGAGGCCAGTATTAGACTGCGATGCACCAGTGGGAATTTACTGTAACCGTTGGAGCTTCATATTGACGATGAAACACAGAAATTCCATCGGGATTGAATATAGGAAGATCAATGCCGACTTTCGTTTAGAGGGAACTATGATTCAAACAGTCTGTATACGCGCCTTTCCTGAGAGGCCAGTATTAGATTGCGACGCACCACTGGGTTTTTACTGTAACCCTTGGAGCTTCATATTGACGATGAAACACAGAAATTGCATCGGGATTGAATATAGTAGGCAGAAGATCGACTTACGTACAGGGGGAGGAATGCTTCAAACAGTCTGTAAACGTGCCGTTACTGAGAGGCCAGTATTCGATTGCGACGCATCACTGGGTGTTTACTGCCACCCTTGGAGCTTCATATTGACGATGAAACACAGAAATTGCATCGGGATTGAATATAGTAGGCACAATGCCGACTTACGTCCAGGGGGAGCAATGCTTCAAACAGTCTGTATACGTGCCTTTCCTGAGAGGCCAGTATTAGACACCGACGCACCACTGGGTGTTTACTGTAACCCTTGGAGCTTCATATTGACGATGAAACACAGAAATTGCATCGGAATTGAATATTGTAGGCACAATGCCGACTTACGTCCAGAGGGAGCAATGCTTCAAACAGTCTGTATACGTGCCGTTACAGAGAGGCCAGTATTAGATTGCGACGCACCACTGGGTGTTTACTGTAACCCTTGGAGCTTCATATTGACGATGAAACGCAGAAATTGCATCGGGATTAAATTTAGTAGGCACAATGCCGACTTACGTCCAGGGGGAGTAATGTTTCAAAGAGTCTGTATATGTGCCGTTACTGAGAGGCCAGTATGAGATTGCGACGCACCACTTGGAGTTTACTGTAACCCTTGGAGCTTCATATTGACTATGAAACACAGAAATTGCATCGGGATTGAATATAGTAGGCAGAAGATCGACTTACGTACAGGGAAAGAAATGCTTCAAACAGTCTGTATACGTGCCTTTCCTGAGAGGCCAGTATTAGACTGCGATGCACCAGTGGGAATTTACTGTAACCGTTGGAGCTTCATATTGACGATGAAACACAGAAATTGCATCGGGATTGAATATAGGAAGATCAGTGCCGCTTTTCGTTTAGAGGGAACTATGATTCAAACAGTCTGTATACGCGCCTTTCCTGAGAGGCCAGTATTAGATTGCGACGCACCACTGGGTTTTTACTGTATCCCTTGGAGCTTCATATTGACTATGAAACACAGAAATTGCATCGGGATTGAATATAGTAGGCACAATGCCGAATTACGTCCAGGGGGAGCAATGCTTCAAACAGTCTGTATACTTGCCTTTCCTGAGAGGCCAGTATTAGACTGCGACGCACCACTGGGAGTTTACTGTAACCCTTGGGGCTTCATATTGACGATGAAACAAAGAAATTGCATCGGGATTGAATATAGTAGGCACAATGCCGACTTACGTCCAGGGGGAGTAATGCTTCAAACAGTCTGTATATGTGCCGTTACTGAGAGGCCAGTATTAGATTGCGACGCACCACTGGGTGTTTACTTTAACCCTTGGAGCTTCATATTGACTATGAAACACAGAAATTGCATCGGGATTGAATATAGTAGGCAGAAGGCCGACTTACGTCCAGGGGGAGGAATGCTTCAAACAGTCTGTATACGTGCCTTTCCTTAGAGGCCAGTATAATCTGCGATGCACCAATGGGAATTTACTGTAACCCTTGGAGCTTCATATTGACGATGAAACACAGAAATTGCATCGGGATTGAATATAGTAGGCAGAAGATCGACTTACGTACAGGGATAGTAATGTTTCAAAAATTCTGTATATGTGCCGTTACTGAGAGGCCAGTATGAGATTGCGACGCACCACTGGGAGTTTACTGTAACCCTCGGAGCTTCATATTGACTATGAAACACAGAAATTGCATCGGGATTGAATATAGTAGGCAGAAGATCGACTTACGTACAGGGAAAGAAATGCTTCAAACAGTCTGTATACGTGCCATTCCTGAGAGGCCAGTATTAGACTGCGATGCACCAGTGGGAATTTACTGTAACCGTTGGAGCTTCATATTGACGATGAAACACAGAAATTCCATCGGGATTGAATATAGGAAGATCAATGCCGACTTTCGTTTAGAGGGAACTATGATTCAAACAGTCTGTATACGCGCCTTTCCTGAGAGGCCAGTATTAGATTGCGACGCACCACTGGGTTTTTACTGTAACCCTTGGAGCTTCATATTGACGATGAAACACAGAAATTGCATCGGGATTGAATATAGTAGGCAGAAGATCGACTTACGTACAGGGGGAGGAATGCTTCAAACAGTCTGTAAACGTGCCGTTACTGAGAGGCCAGTATTCGATTGCGACGCATCACTGGGTGTTTACTGCCACCCTTGGAGCTTCATATTGACGATGAAACACAGAAATTGCATCGGGATTGAATATAGTAGGCACAATGCCGACTTACGTCCAGGGGGAGCAATGCTTCAAACAGTCTGTATACGTGCCTTTCCTGAGAGGCCAGTATTAGACACCGACGCACCACTGGGTGTTTACTGTAACCCTTGGAGCTTCATATTGACGATGAAACACAGAAATTGCATCGGAATTGAATATTGTAGGCACAATGCCGACTTACGTCCAGAGGGAGCAATGCTTCAAACAGTCTGTATACGTGCCGTTACAGAGAGGCCAGTATTAGATTGCGACGCACCACTGGGTGTTTACTGTAACCCTTGGAGCTTCATATTGACGATGAAACGCAGAAATTGCATCGGGATTAAATTTAGTAGGCACAATGCCGACTTACGTCCAGGGGGAGTAATGTTTCAAAGAGTCTGTATATGTGCCGTTACTGAGAGGCCAGTATGAGATTGCGACGCACCACTTGGAGTTTACTGTAACCCTTGGAGCTTCATATTGACTATGAAACACAGAAATTGCATCGGGATTGAATATAGTAGGCAGAAGATCGACTTACGTACAGGGAAAGAAATGCTTCAAACAGTCTGTATACGTGCCTTTCCTGAGAGGCCAGTATTAGACTGCGATGCACCAGTGGGAATTTACTGTAACCGTTGGAGCTTCATATTGACGATGAAACACAGAAATTGCATCGGGATTGAATATAGGAAGATCAGTGCCGCTTTTCGTTTAGAGGGAACTATGATTCAAACAGTCTGTATACGCGCCTTTCCTGAGAGGCCAGTATTAGATTGCGACGCACCACTGGGTTTTTACTGTATCCCTTGGAGCTTCATATTGACTATGAAACACAGAAATTGCATCGGGATTGAATATAGTAGGCACAATGCCGAATTACGTCCAGGGGGAGCAATGCTTCAAACAGTCTGTATACTTGCCTTTCCTGAGAGGCCAGTATTAGACTGCGACGCACCACTGGGAGTTTACTGTAACCCTTGGGGCTTCATATTGACGATGAAACAAAGAAATTGCATCGGGATTGAATATAGTAGGCACAATGCCGACTTACGTCCAGGGGGAGTAATGCTTCAAACAGTCTGTATATGTGCCGTTACTGAGAGGCCAGTATTAGATTGCGACGCACCACTGGGAGTTTACTGTAACCCTTGGAGCTTCATATTGACGATGAAACACAGAAATTGCCTCGGGATTGAATATAGTAGGCAGAAGATCGACTTACGTACAGGGGGACGAATGCTTCAAACAGTCTGTATACGTGCCTTTCCTGAGAGGCCAGTATTAGACTGCGACGCACCACTGGGAGTTTACTGTAACCCTTGGATCTTCATATTGACGATGAAACAAAGAAATTGCATCGGGATTGAATATAGTAGGCACAATGACGACTTACGTCCAGGGGGAGTAATGCTTCAAACAGTCTTTATATGTGACGTTACTGAGAGGCCAGTATTAGATTGCGACGCACCACTGGGAGTTTACTGTAACCCTTGGAGCTTCAAATTGACAATGAAACACAGAAATTACAGCGGGATTGAATATAGTAGGCAGAAGGCCGACTTACGTACAGGGGGAGGAAAGCTTCAAACAGTCTGTATATGTGCCGTTCCTGAGAGGCCAGTATTAGATTGCGACGCACCACTGGGAGTTAACTGAAACCCCTTGGAGCTTCATATTGACGATGAAACACAGAAATTGCATCGGGATTGAATATAGTAGGCACAAAGCAAACTTACGTCCAAGGGGAGCAATGCTTCATACAGTTGTATACGTGCATTTCCTGAGATTCCAGTATTAGATTGCGACGCACCACTGGGTGTTTACTGTAACCCTTGGAGCTTCATATTGACGATGAAACACAGAAATTGCATCGGGATTGAATATAGTCCAGGGGGAGGAATGCTTCAAACAGTCTGTATTTGTGCCGTTACTGAGAGGCCAGTATTAGATTGCGACGCACCACTGGGAGTTTACTGTAACCTTTGGAGCTTCATATTGACTATGAAACACAGAAATTACATCGGGATTGAATATAGTAGGCACAATGCCGACTTACGTCCAGGGGGAGCAATGCTGCAAACACTCTGTATACTTGCCTTTCCTGAGAGGCCAGTATTAGACTGCGACGCACCACTGGGAGTTTACTGAAACCCTTGGAGCATCATATTGACGATGAAACACAGAAATTGCATCGGGATTGAATATAGTAGGCACAATGCAAACTTACGTCCAGGGGGAGCAATGCTTCATACAGTTGTATACGTGCCTTTCTTGAGATTCCAGTATTAGATTGCGACGCACCACTGGGTGTTTAGGATAACCCTTGGAGCTTCATATTGACGATGAAACACAGGAATTGCATCGGGATTGAATATAGTAGGCAGAAGGCCGACTTACGTCCAGAGGGAGGAATGCTTCATACAGTCTGTATATGTGCCGTTACTGAGAGGCCAGTATTAGATTGCGACGCACCACTGGGTGTTTACTGTAACCCTTGGAGCTTTATATTGACTATGAAACACAGAAATTACATCGGGATTGAATAAAGTAGGCAGAAGGCCGACTTACGTACAGGTGGAGGAATGCTTCAAACAGTCTGTATATGTGCCGTTACTGAGAGGCCAGTATTAGATTGCGACGCACCACTGGGAGTTTACTGAACCCCTTGGAGCATCATATTGACGATGAAACACAGAAATTGCATCGGGATTGAATATAGTAGGCACAATGCAAACATACGTCCAGGGGGTGCAATGCTTCATACAGATGTATACGTGCCTTTCTTGAGATTCCAGTATTAGATTGCGACGCACCACAGGGTGTTTAGTGTAACCCTTGGAGCTTCATATTGACGATGAAACACAGGAATTGCATCGGGATTGAATATAGTAGGCAGAAGGCCGACTAACGTCCAGGGGGAGGAATGCTTCAAACAGTCTGTATATGTGCCGTTACTGAGAGGCCAGTATTAGATTGCGACGCACCACTGGGTGTTTACTTTAACCCTTGGAGCTTCATATTGACTATGAAACACAGAAATTGCATCGGGATTGAATATAGTAGGCAGAAGGCCGACTTACGTCCAGGGGGAGGAATGCTTCAAACAGTCTGTATACGTGCCTTTCCTTAGAGGCCAGTATAATCTGCGATGCACCAATGGGAATTTACTGTAACCCTTGGAGCTTCATATTGACGATGAAACACAGAAATTGCATCGGGATTGAATATAGTAGGCAGAAGATCGACTTACGTACAGGGATAGTAATGTTTCAAAAATTCTGTATATGTGCCGTTACTGAGAGGCCAGTATGAGATTGCGACGCACCACTGGGAGTTTACTGTAACCCTCGGAGCTTCATATTGACTATGAAACACAGAAATTGCATCGGGATTGAATATAGTAGGCAGAAGATCGACTTACGTACAGGGAAAGAAATGCTTCAAACAGTCTGTATACGTGCCATTCCTGAGAGGCCAGTATTAGACTGCGATGCACCAGTGGGAATTTACTGTAACCGTTGGAGCTTCATATTGACGATGAAACACAGAAATTCCATCGGGATTGAATATAGGAAGATCAATGCCGACTTTCGTTTAGAGGGAACTATGATTCAAACAGTCTGTATACGCGCCTTTCCTGAGAGGCCAGTATTAGATTGCGACGCACCACTGGGTTTTTACTGTAACCCTTGGAGCTTCATATTGACGATGAAACACAGAAATTGCATCGGGATTGAATATAGTAGGCAGAAGATCGACTTACGTACAGGGGGAGGAATGCTTCAAACAGTCTGTAAACGTGCCGTTACTGAGAGGCCAGTATTCGATTGCGACGCATCACTGGGTGTTTACTGCCACCCTTGGAGCTTCATATTGACGATGAAACACAGAAATTGCATCGGGATTGAATATAGTAGGCACAATGCCGACTTACGTCCAGGGGGAGCAATGCTTCAAACAGTCTGTATACGTGCCTTTCCTGAGAGGCCAGTATTAGACACCGACGCACCACTGGGTGTTTACTGTAACCCTTGGAGCTTCATATTGACGATGAAACACAGAAATTGCATCGGAATTGAATATTGTAGGCACAATGCCGACTTACGTCCAGAGGGAGCAATGCTTCAAACAGTCTGTATACGTGCCGTTACAGAGAGGCCAGTATTAGATTGCGACGCACCACTGGGTGTTTACTGTAACCCTTGGAGCTTCATATTGACGATGAAACGCAGAAATTGCATCGGGATTAAATTTAGTAGGCACAATGCCGACTTACGTCCAGGGGGAGTAATGTTTCAAAGAGTCTGTATATGTGCCGTTACTGAGAGGCCAGTATGAGATTGCGACGCACCACTTGGAGTTTACTGTAACCCTTGGAGCTTCATATTGACTATGAAACACAGAAATTGCATCGGGATTGAATATAGTAGGCAGAAGATCGACTTACGTACAGGGAAAGAAATGCTTCAAACAGTCTGTATACGTGCCTTTCCTGAGAGGCCAGTATTAGACTGCGATGCACCAGTGGGAATTTACTGTAACCGTTGGAGCTTCATATTGACGATGAAACACAGAAATTGCATCGGGATTGAATATAGGAAGATCAGTGCCGCTTTTCGTTTAGAGGGAACTATGATTCAAACAGTCTGTATACGCGCCTTTCCTGAGAGGCCAGTATTAGATTGCGACGCACCACTGGGTTTTTACTGTATCCCTTGGAGCTTCATATTGACTATGAAACACAGAAATTGCATCGGGATTGAATATAGTAGGCACAATGCCGAATTACGTCCAGGGGGAGCAATGCTTCAAACAGTCTGTATACTTGCCTTTCCTGAGAGGCCAGTATTAGACTGCGACGCACCACTGGGAGTTTACTGTAACCCTTGGGGCTTCATATTGACGATGAAACAAAGAAATTGCATCGGGATTGAATATAGTAGGCACAATGCCGACTTACGTCCAGGGGGAGTAATGCTTCAAACAGTCTGTATATGTGCCGTTACTGAGAGGCCAGTATTAGATTGCGACGCACCACTGGGTGTTTACTTTAACCCTTGGAGCTTCATATTGACTATGAAACACAGAAATTGCATCGGGATTGAATATAGTAGGCAGAAGGCCGACTTACGTCCAGGGGGAGGAATGCTTCAAACAGTCTGTATACGTGCCTTTCCTTAGAGGCCAGTATAATCTGCGATGCACCAATGGGAATTTACTGTAACCCTTGGAGCTTCATATTGACGATGAAACACAGAAATTGCATCGGGATTGAATATAGTAGGCAGAAGATCGACTTACGTACAGGGATAGTAATGTTTCAAAAATTCTGTATATGTGCCGTTACTGAGAGGCCAGTATGAGATTGCGACGCACCACTGGGAGTTTACTGTAACCCTCGGAGCTTCATATTGACTATGAAACACAGAAATTGCATCGGGATTGAATATAGTAGGCAGAAGATCGACTTACGTACAGGGAAAGAAATGCTTCAAACAGTCTGTATACGTGCCATTCCTGAGAGGCCAGTATTAGACTGCGATGCACCAGTGGGAATTTACTGTAACCGTTGGAGCTTCATATTGACGATGAAACACAGAAATTCCATCGGGATTGAATATAGGAAGATCAATGCCGACTTTCGTTTAGAGGGAACTATGATTCAAACAGTCTGTATACGCGCCTTTCCTGAGAGGCCAGTATTAGATTGCGACGCACCACTGGGTTTTTACTGTAACCCTTGGAGCTTCATATTGACGATGAAACACAGAAATTGCATCGGGATTGAATATAGTAGGCAGAAGATCGACTTACGTACAGGGGGAGGAATGCTTCAAACAGTCTGTAAACGTGCCGTTACTGAGAGGCCAGTATTCGATTGCGACGCATCACTGGGTGTTTACTGCCACCCTTGGAGCTTCATATTGACGATGAAACACAGAAATTGCATCGGGATTGAATATAGTAGGCACAATGCCGACTTACGTCCAGGGGGAGCAATGCTTCAAACAGTCTGTATACGTGCCTTTCCTGAGAGGCCAGTATTAGACACCGACGCACCACTGGGTGTTTACTGTAACCCTTGGAGCTTCATATTGACGATGAAACACAGAAATTGCATCGGAATTGAATATTGTAGGCACAATGCCGACTTACGTCCAGAGGGAGCAATGCTTCAAACAGTCTGTATACGTGCCGTTACAGAGAGGCCAGTATTAGATTGCGACGCACCACTGGGTGTTTACTGTAACCCTTGGAGCTTCATATTGACGATGAAACGCAGAAATTGCATCGGGATTAAATTTAGTAGGCACAATGCCGACTTACGTCCAGGGGGAGTAATGTTTCAAAGAGTCTGTATATGTGCCGTTACTGAGAGGCCAGTATGAGATTGCGACGCACCACTTGGAGTTTACTGTAACCCTTGGAGCTTCATATTGACTATGAAACACAGAAATTGCATCGGGATTGAATATAGTAGGCAGAAGATCGACTTACGTACAGGGAAAGAAATGCTTCAAACAGTCTGTATACGTGCCTTTCCTGAGAGGCCAGTATTAGACTGCGATGCACCAGTGGGAATTTACTGTAACCGTTGGAGCTTCATATTGACGATGAAACACAGAAATTGCATCGGGATTGAATATAGGAAGATCAGTGCCGCTTTTCGTTTAGAGGGAACTATGATTCAAACAGTCTGTATACGCGCCTTTCCTGAGAGGCCAGTATTAGATTGCGACGCACCACTGGGTTTTTACTGTATCCCTTGGAGCTTCATATTGACTATGAAACACAGAAATTGCATCGGGATTGAATATAGTAGGCACAATGCCGAATTACGTCCAGGGGGAGCAATGCTTCAAACAGTCTGTATACTTGCCTTTCCTGAGAGGCCAGTATTAGACTGCGACGCACCACTGGGAGTTTACTGTAACCCTTGGGGCTTCATATTGACGATGAAACAAAGAAATTGCATCGGGATTGAATATAGTAGGCACAATGCCGACTTACGTCCAGGGGGAGTAATGCTTCAAACAGTCTGTATATGTGCCGTTACTGAGAGGCCAGTATTAGATTGCGACGCACCACTGGGAGTTTACTGTAACCCTTGGAGCTTCATATTGACGATGAAACACAGAAATTGCCTCGGGATTGAATATAGTAGGCAGAAGATCGACTTACGTACAGGGGGACGAATGCTTCAAACAGTCTGTATACGTGCCTTTCCTGAGAGGCCAGTATTAGACTGCGACGCACCACTGGGAGTTTACTGTAACCCTTGGATCTTCATATTGACGATGAAACAAAGAAATTGCATCGGGATTGAATATAGTAGGCACAATGACGACTTACGTCCAGGGGGAGTAATGCTTCAAACAGTCTTTATATGTGACGTTACTGAGAGGCCAGTATTAGATTGCGACGCACCACTGGGAGTTTACTGTAACCCTTGGAGCTTCAAATTGACAATGAAACACAGAAATTACAGCGGGATTGAATATAGTAGGCAGAAGGCCGACTTACGTACAGGGGGAGGAAAGCTTCAAACAGTCTGTATATGTGCCGTTCCTGAGAGGC
The DNA here is from genome assembly GCF_023864275.1 of Schistocerca cancellata. Classification (NCBI taxonomy): domain Eukaryota; kingdom Metazoa; phylum Arthropoda; class Insecta; order Orthoptera; family Acrididae; genus Schistocerca; species Schistocerca cancellata. Next base: position 466,358,652 of record NC_064634.1, on the reverse strand, counting down.
CAGTATTAGATTGCGACGCACCACTGGGAGTTAACTGAAACCCCTTGGAGCTTCATATTGACGATGAAACACAGAAATTGCATCGGGATTGAATATAGTAGGCACAAAGCAAACTTACGTCCAAGGGGAGCAATGCTTCATACAGTTGTATACGTGCATTTCCTGAGATTCCAGTATTAGATTGCGACGCACCACTGGGTGTTTACTGTAACCCTTGGAGCTTCATATTGACGATGAAACACAGAAATTGCATCGGGATTGAATATAGTCCAGGGGGAGGAATGCTTCAAACAGTCTGTATTTGTGCCGTTACTGAGAGGCCAGTATTAGATTGCGACGCACCACTGGGAGTTTACTGTAACCTTTGGAGCTTCATATTGACTATGAAACACAGAAATTGCATCGGGATTGAATATAGTAGGCACAATGCCGACTTACGTCCAGGGGGAGCAATGCTGCAAACACTCTGTATACTTGCCTTTCCTGAGAGGCCAGTATTAGACTGCGACGCACCACTGGGAGTTTACTGAAACCCTTGGAGCATCATATTGACGATGAAACACAGAAATTGCATCGGGATTGAATATAGTAGGCACAATGCAAACTTACGTCCAGGGGGAGCAATGCTTCATACAGTTGTATACGTGCCTTTCTTGAGATTCCAGTATTAGATTGCGACGCACCACTGGGTGTTTAGGATAACCCTTGGAGCTTCATATTGACGATGAAACACAGGAATTGCATCGGGATTGAATATAGTAGGCAGAAGGCCGACTTACGTCCAGAGGGAGGAATGCTTCAAACAGTCTGTATATGTGCCGTTACTGAGAGGCCAGTATTAGATTGCGACGCACCACTGGGTGTTTACTGTAACCCTTGGAGCTTTATATTGACTATGAAACACAGAAATTACATCGGGATTGAATAAAGTAGGCAGAAGGCCGACTTACGTACAGGTGGAGGAATGCTTCAAACAGTCTGTATATGTGCCGTTACTGAGAGGCCAGTATTAGATTGCGACGCACCACTGGGAGTTTACTGAACCCCTTGGAGCATCATATTGACGATGAAACACAGAAATTGCATCGGGATTGAATGTAGTAGGCACAATGCAAACATACGTCCAGGGGGTGCAATGCTTCATACAGATGTATACGTGCCTTTCTTGAGATTCCAGTATTAGATTGCGACGCACCACAGGGTGTTTAGTGTAACCCTTGGAGCTTCATATTGACGATGAAACACAGGAATTGCATCGGGATTGAATATAGTAGGCAGAAGGCCGACTAACGTCCAGGGGGAGGAATGCTTCAAACAGTCTGTATATGTGCCGTTACTGAGAGGCCAGTATTAGATTGCGACGCACCACTGGGTGTTTACTTTAACCCTTGGAGCTTCATATTGACTATGAAACACAGAAATTGCATCGGGATTGAATATAGTAGGCAGAAGGCCGACTTACGTCCAGGGGGAGGAATGCTTCAAACAGTCTGTATACGTGCCTTTCCTTAGAGGCCAGTATAATCTGCGATGCACCAATGGGAATTTACTGTAACCCTTGGAGCTTCATATTGACGATGAAACACAGAAATTGCATCGGGATTGAATATAGTAGGCAGAAGATCGACTTACGTACAGGGATAGTAATGTTTCAAAAATTCTGTATATGTGCCGTTACTGAGAGGCCAGTATGAGATTGCGACGCACCACTGGGAGTTTACTGTAACCCACGGAGCTTCATATTGACTATGAAACACAGAAATTGCATCGGGATTGAATATAGTAGGGAGAAGATAGACTTACGTACAGGGAAAGAAATGCTTCAAACAGTCTGTATACGTGCCTTTCCTGAGAGGCCAGTATTAGACTGCGATGCACCAGTGGGAATTTACTGTAACCGTTGGAGCTTCATATTGACGATGAAACACAGAAATTCCATCGGGATTGAATATAGGAAGATCAATGCCGACTTTCGTTTAGAGGGAACTATGATTCAAACAGTCTGTATACGCGCCTTTCCTGAGAGGCCAGTATTAGATTGCGACGCACCACTGGGTTTTTACTGTATCCCTTGGAGCTTCATATTGACTATGAAACACAGAAATTGCATCGGGATTGAATATAGTAGGCACAATGCCGACTTACGTCCAGGGGGAGCAATGCTTCAAACAGTCTGTATACTTGCCTTTCCTGAGAGGCCAGTATTAGACTGCGACGCACCACTAGGAGTTTACTGTAACCCTTGGAGCTTCATATTGACGATGAAACAAAGAAATTGCATCGGGATTGAATATAGTAGGCACAATGCCGACTTACGTCCAGGGGGAGTAATGCTTCAAACAGTCTGTATATGTGCCGTTACTGAGAGGCCAGTATTAGATTGCGACGCACCACTGGGAGTTTACTGTAACCCTTGGAGCTTCATATTGACTATGAAACACAGAAATTGCATCGGGATTGAATATAGTAGGCAGAAGATCGACTTACGTACAGGGGGAGGAATGCTTCAAACAGTCTGTAAACGTGCCGTTACTGAGAGGCCAGTATTCGATTGCGACGCATCACTGGGTGTTTACTGCCACCCTTGGAGCTTCATATTGACGATGAAACACAGAAATTGCATCGGGATTGAATATAGTAGGCACAATGCCGACTTACGTCCAGGGGGAGCAATGCTTCAAACAGTCTGTATACGTGCCTTTCCTGAGAGGCCAGTATTAGACACCGACGCACCACTGGGTGTTTACTGTAACCCTTGGAGCTTCATATTGACGATGAAACACAGAAATTGCATCGGAATTGAATATTGTAGGCACAATGCCGACTTACGTCCAGAGGGAGCAATGCTTCAAACAGTCTGTATACGTGCCGTTACAGAGAGGCCAGTATTAGATTGCGACGCACCACTGGGTGTTTACTGTAACCCTTGGAGCTTCATATTGACGATGAAACGCAGAAATTGCATCGGGATTGAATTTAGTAGGCACAATGCCGACTTACGTCCAGGGGGAGTAATGTTTCAAAGAGTCTGTATATGTGCCGTTACTGAGAGGCCAGTATGAGATTGCGACGCACCACTTGGAGTTTACTGTAACCCTTGGAGCTTCATATTGACTATGAAACACAGAAATTGCATCGGGATTGAATATAGTAGGCAGAAGATCGACTTACGTACAGGGAAAGAAATGCTTCAAACAGTCTGTATACGTGCCATTCGTGAGAGGCCAGTATTAGACTGCGATGCACCAGTGGGAATTTACTGTAACCGTTGTAGCTTCATATTGACGATGAAACACAGAAAGTGCATCGGGATTGAATATAGGAAGATCAGTGCCGACTTTCGTTTAGAGGGAACTATGATTCAAACAGTCTATATACGCGCCTTTCCTGAGAGACCAGTATTAGATTGCGACGCACCACTGGGTTTTTACTGTATCCCTTGGAGCTTCATATTGACTATGAAACACAGAAATTGCATCGGGATTGAATATAGTAGGCACAATGCCGAATTACGTCCAGGGGGAGCAATGCTTCAAACAGTCTTATACTTGCCTTTCCTGAGAGGCCAGTATTAGACTGCGACGCACCACTGGGAGTTTACTGTAACCCTTGGAGCTTCATATTGACGATGAAACAAAGAAATTGCATCGGGATTGAATATAGTAGGCACAATGCCGACTTACGTCCAGGGGGAGTAATGCTTCAAACAGTCTGTATATGTGCCGTTACTGAGAGGCCAGTATTAGATTGCGACGCACCACTGGGAGTTTACTGTAACCCTTGGAGCTTCATATTGACGATGAAACACAGAAATTGCCTCGGGATTGAATATAGTAGGCAGAAGATCGACTTACGTACAGGGGGACGAATGCTTCAAACAGTCTGTATACGTGCCTTTCCTGAGAGGCCAGTATTAGACTGCGGCGCACCACTGGGAGTTTACTGTAACCCTTGGATCTTCATATTGACGATGAAACAAAGAAATTGCATCGGGATTGAATATAGTAGGCACAATGACGACTTACGTCCAGGGGGAGTAATGCTTCAAACAGTCTTTATATGTGACGTTACTGAAAGGCCAGTATTAGATTGCGACGCACCACTGGGAGTTGACTGTAACCCTTGGAGCTTCAAATTGACAATGAAACACAGAAATTACAGCGGGATTGAATATAGTAGGCAGAAGGCCGACTTACGTACAGGGGGAGGAATGCTTCAAACAGTCTGTATATATGCCGTTCCTGAGAGGCCAGTATTAGATTGCGACGCACCACTGGGAATTAACTGAAACCCCTTGGAGCTTCATATTGACGATGAAACACAGAAATTGCATCGGGATTGAATATAGTAGGCACAAAGCAAACTTACGTCCAAGGGGAGCAATGCTTCATACAGTTGTATACGTGCCTCTCCTGAGATTCCAGTATTAGATTGCGACGCACCACTGGGTGTTTACTGTAACCCTTGGAGCTTCATATTGACGATGAAACTCAGAAATTGCATCGGGATTGAATATAGTCCAGGGGGAGGAATGCTTCAAACAGTCTGTATTTGTGCCGTTACTGAGAGGCCAGTATTAGATTGCGACGCACCACTGGGAGTTTACTGTAACCTTTGGAGCTTCATATTGACTATGAAACACAGAAATTGCCTCGGGATTGAATATAGTAGGCACAATGCCGACTTACGTCCAGGGGGAGCAATGCTTCAAATACTCTGTATACTTGCCTTTCCTGAGAGGCCAGTATTAGACTGCGACGCACCACTGGGAGTTTACTGAAACCCTTGGAGCATCATATTGACGATGAAACACAGAAATTGCATCGGGATTGAATATAGTAGGCACAATGCAAACTTACGTCCAGGGGGAGCAATGCTTCATACAGTTGTATACGTGCCTTTCTTGAGATTCCAGTATTAGATTGCGACGCACCACTGGGTGTTTAGTATAACCCTTGGAGCTTCATATTGACGATGAAACACAGGAATTGCATCGGCATTGAATATAGTTGGCAGAAGGCCGACTTACGTCCAGAGGGAGGAATGCATCAAACAGTCTGTATATGTGCCGTTACTGAGAGGCCAGTATTAGATTGCGACGCACCACTGGGTGTTTACTGTAACCCTTGGGGCTTCATATTGACGATGAAACACAGAAATTGCATCGAGATTGAATATAGTAGGCACAATGCCGACTTACGTCCAGGGGGAGAAATGCTTCAAACAGTCTGTATACGTGCCGTTACTGTGAGGTCAGTATTAGATTGCGACGCACCACTGGAAGTTTACTGTAACCCCTGGAGCTTCATATTGACGATGAAACACAGAAATTGCATCGGGATTGAATATAGTAGGCACAATGCCGACTTACGTCCAGGGGGGGTAATGCTTCAAACAGTCTGTATTCGTGCCTTTCCTGAGAGGCCAGTATTAGATTGCGACGCATCACTGGGTGTTTACTAATACCTTTGGAGCTTCATATTGACGATGAAACACAGATATTGCATCGGGATTGAATATAGTAGGCACAATGCCGACTTACGTCCTGGGGGAGCAATGCTTCAAACAGTCAGTATACGTGCCGTTACAGAGAGGCCAGTATTAGATTGCGACGCACCACTGGGTGTTTACTGTAACCCTTGGAGCTTCATATTGGCGATGAAACACAGAAATTGCATCGGGATTGAATATAGTAGGCAGAAGGCCGACTTACGTCCAGGGGGAGGAATGCTTCAAACAGTCTGTATATGTGCCGTTACTGAGAGGCCAGTATTAGATTGCGACGCACCACTGGGTGTTTACTGTAACCCTTGGAGCTTCATACTGACGATGAAACACAGAAATTGCATCGGGACTGAATATAGTAGGCACAATGCAAACTTACCTCCAGGGGGAGCAATGCCTCATACAGTCGTTACGTGCCTTTCCTGAGATTCCAGTATTAGATTGCGACGCACCACTGGGTGTTTACTGTAACCCTTGGAGCTTCATATGGACGATGAAACAAAGAAATTGCTTCGGGATTGAATATCGTAGGCACAATGCCGACTTGCGTCCAGGGGGAGTAATGCTTCAAACAGTCTGTATAAGTGCCGTTACTGAGAGGCCAGTATTAGATTGCGACGCACCACTGGGAGTTTACTGAAACCCTTGGAGCTTCATATTGACGATGAAACACAGAAATTGCATCAGGATTGAATATAGTAGGCACAATGCAAACTTACATCCAGGGGGAGCAATGCTTCATACAGTTGTATACGTGCCCTTCCTGAGATTCCAGTATTAGATTGCGACGCACCACTGGGTGTTTACTGTAACCCATGGAGCTTCATATTGAAGATGAAATAAAGAAATTGCATCGGGATTGAATTTAGTAGGCAAAAGGCCGACTTAAGTTCTGGGGGGGTTATGCTTCAAACAGTGTGTATATGTGCCGTCACTGAGAGGCCAGTATTAGATTGCGACGCACCACTGGGAGATTACTGTAACCCTTGGAGCTTCATATTGTGGACGAAACACAGAAATTGCATCGGGATTGAGTATAGTAGGTACAATGCCGACTTACGTCCTGGGGGAGCAATGCTTCATACAGTTGTATACGTGCCTTTCCTGAGATTCCAGTATTAGATTGCGACGCACCACTGGGTGTTTACTGTAACCCTTGGAGCTTCATATTGACGATGAAACACAGAAATTGCATCGGGATTGAATATAGTAGGCACATTGCCGACTTACGTCCAGGGGGAGCAATGCTTCAAACAGTCTGTATACGTGCCTTTCCTGAGAGGCCAGTATTAGATTGCGACGCATCACTCGGTGTTTACTGATACCTTTGGAGCTTCATATTGACGATGAAACACAGAAATTGCATCGGGATTGAATATAGTAGGCACAATGCCGAATTACGTCCAGGGGGAGCAATGCTTCATACAGTTGTATACGTGCCTTTCCTGAGATTCCAGTATTAGATTGCGAAGCACCACTGGGTGTTTACTCTAACCCCTGGAGCTTCATATTGACGATGAAACACAGAAATCGCATCGGGATTGAATATAGTAGGCACAATGCCGACTTTCGTCCAGGGGGAGTACTGCATCAAACAGTCTGTATACGTGCCTTTCCTGAGAGGCCAGTATTAGACTGCGACGCGCCACTGGGTGTTTACTGTAACCCTTGGAGCTACATATTGGCGATGAAACACAGAAATTGCATCGGGATTGAATATAGTATGCACAATGCCGACATACGTCCAGGGGGAGCAATGCTTCAAACAGTCTGTATACGTGCCGTTACAGAGAGGCCAGTATTAGATGGCGACGCACCACTGGGTGTTTACTGTAACCCTTGGAGCTTCATATTGACGATGAAACACAGAAATTACATCGGGATTGAATTTAGTATTCACAATGCCGACTTACGTCCAGGGGGAGTAATGTTTCAAAGAGTCTGTATATGTGCCGTTACTGAGAGGCCAGTATGAGATTGCGACGCACCACTGGGAGTTTACTGTAACCCTTGGAGCTTCATATTGACTATGAAACACAGAAATTGCATCGGGATTGAATATAGTAGGCAGAAGATCGACTTACGTACAGGGAAAGAAATGCTTCAAACAGTCTGTATACGTGCCTTTCCTGAGAGGCCAGTATTAGACTGCGATGCACCAGTGGGAATTTACTGTAACCCTTGGAGCTTCATATTGACGATGAAACACAGAAATTGCATCGGGATAGAATATAGGAAGATCAATGCCGACTTTCGTTTAGAGGGAACTATGATTCAAACAGTCTGTATCCGCGCCTTTCCTGAGAGGCCAGTATTAGATTGCGACGCACCACTGGGTGTTTACTGTATCCCTTGGAGCTTCATATTGACTATGAAACACAGAAATTGCATCGGGATTGAATATAGTAGGCACAATGCCGACTTACGTCCAGGGGGAGCAATGCTTCAAACAGTCTGTAAACTTGCCTTTCCTGAGAGGCCAGTATTAGACTGCGACGCACCACTGGGAGTTTACTGTAACCCTTGGAGCTTCATATTGACGATGAAACAAAGAAATTGCATCGGGATTGAATATAGTAGGCACAATGCCGACTTACGTCCAGGGGGAGTAATGCTTCAAACAGTCTGTATATGTGCCGTTACTGAGAGGCCAGTATTAGATTGCGACGCACCACTGGGAGTTTACTGTAACCCTTGGAGCTTCATATTGACGATGAAACACAGAAATTGCATCGGGATTGAATATAGTAGGCAGAAGATCGACTTACGTACAGGGGGAGGAATGCTTCAAACAGTCTGTATACGCGCCTTTCCTGAGAGGCCAGTATTAGACTGCGACGCACCACTGGGAGTTTACTGTAACCCTTGGATCTTCATATTGACGATGAAACAAAGAAATTGCATCGGGATTGAATATAGTAGGCACAATGACGACTTACGTCCAGGGGGAGTAATGCTTCGAACAGTCTTTATATGTGACGTTACTGAGAGGCCAGTATTAGATTGCGACGCACCACTGGGAGTTAACTGAAACCCTTGGAGCTTCATATTGACGATGAAACACAGAAATTGCATCGGGATTGAATATAGTCCAGGGGGAGGAATGCTTCAAACAGTCTGTATTTGTGCCGTTACTGAGATGCCAGTATTAGATTGCGACGCACCACTGGGAACTGAAACCCTTGGAGCTTCATATTGACGATGAAACACAGAAATTGCATCGGGATTGAATATAGTAGGCACAATGCAAACTTATAACCAGGGGGAGCAATGCTTCATACCGTTGTATACGTGCCCTTCCTGAGATTCCAGTATTAGATTGCGACGCACCACTGGGTGTTTACTGTAACCCATGAAGCTTCATATTGAATATGAAATAAAGCAATTGCATTGGGATTGAATATAGTAGGCAAAAGGCCGACTTAAGTTCTGGGGGAGTTATGCTTCAAACAGTGTGTATATGTGCCGTCACTGAGAGGTCAGTATTAGATTGCGACGCACCACTGGGAGTTTACTGTAACCCTTGGACCTTCATGTTGTCGATGAAACACAGAAATTTAATCGGGATTGAGTATAGTAGGTACAATGCCGACTTACGTCCAGGGGGAGCAATGCTTCATACAGTTGTATACGTGCCTTTCCTGAGATTCCAGTATTAGATTGCGACGCACCACTGGGTGATTACTGTAACCCCTGGAGCTTCATATTGACGATGAAACACAGAAATTGCATCGGGATTGAATATAGTAGGCACATTGCCGACTTACGTCCAGGGGGAGTAATGCTTCAAACAGTCTGTATACGTGCCTTTCCTGAGAGGCCAGTATTAGATTGCGACGCATCACTGGGTGTTTACTGATACCTTTGGAGCTTCATATTGACGATGAAACACAGAAATTGCATCGGGATTGAATATAGTAGGCACAATGCCGAATTACGTCCTGGGGGAGCAATGCTTCAAACAGTCTGTATACGTGCCGTTACAGAGGGCCAGTATTAGATTGCGACGCACCACTGGGTGATTACTGTAACCCTTGGAGCTTCATATTGGCGATGAAACACAGAAATTGCATCGGGATTGAATATAGTAGGCACAATGCCGACTTACGTCCAGGGGGAGTAATGCTTCAAACAGTCTGTATATGTGCTTACTGAGAGGCCAGTATTAGATTGCGACGCACCACTGGGTATTTACTGTAACCCTTGGAGCCTCATAATGACGATGAAACACAGAAATTGCATCGGGATTGAATATAGTAGGCACAATGCCGACTTACGTCCAGGGGGAGTAATGCTTCAAACAGTCTGTATATGTGCTTACTGAGAGGCCAGTATTAGATTGCGACGCACCACTGGGAGTTTAATGTAACCCTTGGAGCTTCATATTGACGATGAAACACAGAAATTGCATCGGGATTGAATATAGGAAGCAGAAGAACGACTTACGTCCAGGGGGAGCAATGCTTCATACAGTTGTATACGTGCCTTTGCTGAGATTCCAGTATTAGACTGCGAAGCACCACTGGGTGTTTACTCTAACCCCTGGAGCTTAATATATACGATGAAACACAGAAATCGCATCGGGATTGAATATAGTAGGCACAATGAGGGCTTTCGTCCAGGGGGAGTACTGCTTCAAACAGTCTGTATACGTGCCTTTCCTGAGAGGCCAGTATTAGACTGCGACACACCACTGGGAATTTACTGTAACACTTGGAGCTTCATATTGACGATGAAACACAGAAATTGAATCGGGATTGAATATAGGAAGCACAATGCCGACTTTTGTTCAGGGGGAGCTATGCTTCAAACAGTCTGTATACGTGCCTTTCCTGGGAGGCCAGTATTAGACTGCGACACACCACTGGGAATTTACTGTAACCCTTGGAGCTTCATATTGACTATGAAACACAGAAATTGCATCGGGATTGAATATAGTAGGCACAATGCCGACTTACGTCCAGGGGGAGTAATGCTTCAAACAGTCTGTATATGTGCTTACTGAGAGGCCAGTATTAGATTGCGACGCACCACTGGGAGTTTAATGTAACCCTTGGAGCTTCATATTGACGATGAAACACAGAAATTGCATCGGGATTGAATATAGGAAGCAGAAGAACGACTTACGTACAGGGGGAGGAATTCTTCAAACAGTCTGTATACGTGCCTTTCCTGAGAGGCCAGTATTAGACTGCAACACACCACTGGGAATTTACTGTAACCCTTGGAGCTTCATATTGACGATGAAACACAGAAATTGCATCGGGATTGAATATAGGAAGCACAATGCCGACTTTTGTTCAGGGGGAGCTATGCTTCAAACAGTCTGTATACGTGCCTTTCCTGAGAGGCCAGTGTTAGATTGCAATGCACCACTGGGTGTTAGTGTAACCCTTGGAGCTTCATATTGACTATGAAACACAGAAATTGCATCGGGATTGAATATAGTAGGCACAATGCCGACTTACGTCCAGGGGGAGTAATGCTTCAAACAGTCTGTATATGTGCCGTTACTGAGAGGCCAGTATTAGACTGCGACGCACCACTGGGAATTTACTGAAACCCTTGGAGCTTCATATTGACGATGAAACACAGAAATTGCATCGGGATTGAATATAGTAGGCACAATGCCGACTTACGTCCAAGGGGAGTAATGCTTCAAACAGTCTGTATACGTGCCTTTCCTGGTAGGCCAGTATTAGACTGCGACGCACCACTGGGTGTTTACTGTAACCCTTGGAGCTTCATATTGAAGATGAAGCACAGAAATTGCATCGGGATTGAATATAGTAGGCACAATGCCGACTTACGTCCAGGGGGAGCAATGCTTCAAACAGTCTTTATACGTGCCGTTACAGAGTTGCCAGTATTAGATAGCGACGCACCACTGGGTGTTTACTGTAAACCTTGGAGCTTCATATTGACGATGAAACACAGAAATTGCATCGGGATTGAATATAGTAGGCACAATGCCGACTTACGTCCAGGGGGAGCAATGCTTCAAACAGTCTGTATACATACCTTTCCTGAGAGGCCAGTATTAGACTGCGAAGCACCACTGGGAGTTTACTGTAACCCTTGGAGCTTCATATTGACGATGAAACACAGAAATGGCATCGTGATTGAATACAGTAGGCACAATGCCGACTTACGTCCAGGGGGAGCAATGCTTCAAACAGTCTGTATACGTACCTTTCCTGAGAGGCCAGTATTAGATTGCGACGCACCACTGGGAGTTTAATGTAACCCTTGGAGCTTCATATTGACGATGAAACAAAGAAATTGCATCGGGATTGAATATAGTAGGCACAATGCCGACTTACGTCCAGGGGGAGTAATGCTTACAACAGTCTGTATATGTGCCGTTACTGAGAGGCCAGTATTAGATTGCGACGCACCACTGGGAGTTTACTATAACCCTTGGAGCTTCATATTGACTATGAAACACAGAAATTGCATCCGGATTGAATATAGTAGGCAGAAGATCGACTTACGTACAGGGGGAGGAATGCTTCAAACAGTCTGTAAACATGCCTTTCCTGAGAACCAGTATTACACTGCGACACACCACTGGGAATTTACTGTAACACTTGGAGCTTCATATTGACGATGAAACACAGAAATTGAATCGGGATAGAATATAGGAAGCACAATGCCGACTTTTGTTCAGGGGGAGCTATGCTTCAAACAGTCTGTATACGTGCCTTTCCTGAGAGGCCAGTGTTTGATTGCGATGCACCACTGGGTGTTTACTGTAACCCTTGGAGCTTCATATTGACTATGAAACACAGAAATTGCATCGGGATTGAATATAGTAGGCACAATGCCGACTTACGTCCAGGGGGAGTAATGCTTCAAACAGTCTGTATATGTGCTTACTGAGAGGCCAGTATTAGATTGCGACGCACCACTGGGAGTTTACTGTAACCCTTGGAGCTTCATATTGACGATGAAACACAGAAATTGCATCGGGATTGAATATAGGAGGCAGAAGATCGACTTACGTACAGGGGGAGGAATTCTTCAAACAGTCTGTATACGTGCCTTTCCTGAGAGGCCAGTATTAGACTGCAACACACCACTGGGAATTTACTGTAACCCTTGGAGCTTCATATTGACGATGAAACACAGAAATTGCATCGGGATTGAATATAGGGAGCACAATGCCGACTTTTGTTCAGGGGGAGCTATGCTTCACACAGTCTGTATACGTGCCTTTCCTGAGAGGCCAGTGTTAGATTGCAATGCACCACTGGGTGTTAGTGTAACCCTTGGAGCTTCATATTGACTATGAAACACAGAAATTGCATCGGGATTGAATATAGTAGGCACAATGCCGACTTACGTCCAGGGGGAGTAATGCTTCAAACAGTCTGTATATGTGCCGTTACTGAGAGGCCAGTATTAGATTGCGACGCACCATTGGGAGTTTACTGAAACCCTTGGAGCTTCATATTGACGATGAAACACAGAAATTGCATCGGGATTGAATATAGTAGGCAGAATGCAAACTTACGTCCAGGAGGAGCAATGCTTGATACAGTTGTATACGTGCCTTTCCTGAGAGGCCAGTATTAGACTGCGACGCACCACTGGGAGTTTACTGTAACCCTTGGAGCTTCGTATTGACGATGAAACAAAGAAATTGCATCGGGATTGAATATAGTAGCACAATGCCGACTTACGTCCAGGGGGAGCAATGCTTCAAACAGTCTGTATACGTGCCTTTCATGAGAGGCCAGTATTAGACTGCGACGCATCACTGGGAGTTTACTGTAACCCTTGGAGCTTCATATTGACGATGAAACACAGAAATTGCATTGGGATTGAGTATAGTAGGCACAATGCCGACTTACGTCCAGGGGGAGAAATGCTTCATACAGTTGTATACGTGCCTTTCCTGAGAATGCAGTATTCGATTGCGACGCACCACTGGGTGTTTACTCCAACACTTGGAGCTTCATATTGACGATGAACACAGAAATTGCATCGGGATTGAATATAGTAGGCACAATGCCGACTTACGTCCAGGGGGAGCAATGCTTCAAACAGTCTGTATACGTGCCTTTCCTGAGAGGCCAGTATTAGACTGGGACGCACCACTGGGAGTTTACTGTAACCCTTGGAGCTTCATATTGACGATGAAACAAAGAAATTGCATCGGGATTGAAAATTGTAGCACAATACCGACTTACGTCCAGGGGGAGTAATGCTTCAAACAGTCTGTATATGTACCGTTACTGAGAAGCCAGTATTAGATTGCGACGCACCACTGGGAGTTTACTGTAACCCTTGGCGCTTCATATTGTCGATGAAACACAGAAATTACATCGGGATTGAATATAGTAGGTACAATGCCGACTTACGTCCAGGGGGAGTAATGCTTCAAACAATCTGTATACGTGCCTTTCCTGAGCGGCCAGTATTAGAATGCGACGCATCACTGGGTGTTTACTGCCACCTTTGGATCTTCATATTGACGATGAAACACAGAAATTGCATCGGGATTGAATATAGTAGGCACAATGCCGACTTACGTCCAGGGGGAGTAATGCTTCAAACAGTCTGTATACGTGCCTTTCCTGGTACGCCAGTATTAGACTGCGACGCACCACTGGGTGTTTACTGTAACCCTTGGAGCTTCATATTGAAGATGAAGCACAGAAATTGCATCGGGATTGAATATAGTAGGCACAATGCCGACTTACGTCCAGGGGGAGCAATGCTTCAGACAGTCTTTATACGTGCCGTTACAGAGTTGCCAGTATTAGATAGCGACGCTCCACTGGGTGTTTACTGTAACCCTTGGAGCTTCATATTGACGATGAAACACAGAAATTGCATCGGGATTGAATATAGTAGGCACAATGCCGACTTACGTCCAGGGGGAGTAATGCTTCGAACAGTCTGTAAATGTGCCGTTACTGAGTGGCCAGTATTAGATTGCGACGCAACACTGGGTGTTTACTGTAACCCTTGGAGTTTCATATTAACGATGAAACACAGATATTGCATCGGGATTGAATACAGTAGGCACAATGCCGACTTACGTCCAGGGGGAGCAATGCTTCAAACAGTCTGTATACGTACCTTTCCTGAGAGGCCAGTATTAGACTGCGACGCACCACTGGGAGTTTACTGTAACCCTTGGAGCTTCATATTGACGATGAAACACAGAAATGGCATCGTGATTGAATACAGTAGGCACAATGCCGACTTACGTCCAGGGGGAGCAATGCTTCAAACAGTCTGTATACGTACCTTTCCTGAGAGGCCAGTATTAGATTGCGACGCACCACTAGGAATTTAATGTGACCCTTGGAGCTTCATATTGACGATGAAACAAAGAAATTGCATCGGGATTGAATATAGTAGGCACAATGCCGACTTACGTCCAGGGGGAGTAATGCTTACAACAGTCTGTATATGTGCCGTTACTGAGAGGCCAGTATTAGATTGCGACGCACCACTGGGAGTTTACTATAACCCTTGGAGCTTCATATTGACTATGAAACACAGAAATTGCATCGGGATTGAATATAGTAGGCAGAAGATCGACTTACGTACAGGGGGAGGAATGCTCCAAACAGTCTGTATACGTGCCTTTCCTGAGAGGCCAGTAGTAGATTGCGACGCAACACTGGGAGTTTACTGTAACCCTTGGAGCTTCATATTGACGACGAAACAAAGAAATAGCATCGGGATTGAATATAGTAGGCACAATGCAAACTTACGTCCAGGGGGAGCAATGCTTCATACAATTGTATACGTGCCTCTCCTGAGATTCCAGAATTAGATTGCGACGCACCACTGGGTGTTTACTGTAACCCCTGGAGCTTCATACTGATGATGAAACACAGAAATTGCGTCGGGATTGAATATAGTAGGCACAATGCCGACTTACGTCCAGCGGGAGTAATGCTTCAAACAGTCTGTATACGTGCCTTTCCTGAGAGGCCAGTATTAGATTGCGACGCACAACTGGGTGTTTACTGTAACCCCTGGAGCTTCATATTGACGATGAAACACAGAAATTGCATCGGGATTGAATATAGTAGGCACAATGCCGACTTACGTCCAGGGGGAGCAATGCTTCAAACAGTCTGTATACGTGCCTTTCCTGAGAGGCCAGTATTAGACTGGGACGCACCACTGGGAGTTTACTGTAACCCTTGGAGCTTCATATTGACGATGAAACAAAGAAATTGCATCGGGATTGAAAATTGTAGCACAATACCGACTTACGTCCAGGGGGAGTAATGCTTCAAACAGTCTGTATATGTACCGTTACTGAGAAGCCAGTATTAGATTGCGACGCACCACTGGGAGTTTACTGTAACCCTTGGCGCTTCATATTGTCGATGAAACACAGAAATTACATCGGGATTGAATATAGTAGGTACAATGCCGACTTACGTCCAGGGGGAGTAATGCTTCAAACAATCTGTATACGTGCCTTTCCTGAGCGGCCAGTATTAGAATGCGACGCATCACTGGGTGTTTACTGCCACCTTTGGATCTTCATATTGACGATGAAACACAGAAATTGCATCGGGATTGAATATAGTAGGCACAATGCCGACTTACGTCCAGGGGGAGTAATGCTTCAAACAGTCTGTATACGTGCCTTTCCTGGTAGGCCAGTATTAGACTGCGACGCACCACTGGGTGTTTACTGTAACCCTTGGAGCTTCATATTGAAGATGAAGCACAGAAATTGCGTCGGGATTGAATATAGTAGGCACAATGCCGACTTACGTCCAGGGGGAGCAATGCTTCAGACAGTCTTTATACGTGCCGTTACAGAGTTGCCAGTATTAGATAGCGACGCTCCACTGGGTGTTTACTGTAACCCTTGGAGCTTCATATTGACGATGAAACACAGAAATTGCATCGGGATTGAATATAGTAGGCACAATGCCGACTTACGTCCAGGGGGAGTAATGCTTCGAACAGTCTGTAAATGTGCCGTTACTGAGTGGCCAGTATTAGATTGCGACGCAACACTGGGTGTTTACTGTAACCCTTGGAGTTTCATATTAACGATGAAACACAGATATTGCATCGGGATTGAATACAGTAGGCACAATGCCGACTTACGTCCAGGGGGAGCAATGCTTCAAACAGTCTGTATACGTACCTTTCCTGAGAGGCCAGTATTAGACTGCGACGCACCACTGGGAGTTTACTGTAACCCTTGGAGCTTCATATTGACGATGAAACACAGAAATGGCATCGTGATTGAATACAGTAGGCACAATGCCGACTTACGTCCAGGGGGAGCAATGCTTCAAACAGTCTGTATACGTACCTTTCCTGAGAGGCCAGTATTAGATTGCGACGCACCACTAGGAATTTAATGTGACCCTTGGAGCTTCATATTGACGATGAAACAAAGAAATTGCATCGGGATTGAATATAGTAGGCACAATGCCGACTTACGTCCAGGGGGAGTAATGCTTCCAACAGTCTGTATATGTGCCGTTACTGAGAGGCCAGTATTAGATTGCGACGCACCACTGGGAGTTTACTATAACCCTTGGAGCTTCATATTGACTATGAAACACAGAAATTGCATCGGGATTGAATATAGTAGGCAGAAGATCGACTTACGTACAGGGGGAGGAATGCTCCAAACAGTCTGTATACGTGCCTTTCCTGAGAGGCCAGTAGTAGATTGCGACGCAACACTGGGAGTTTACTGTAACCCTTGGAGCTTCATATTGACGACGAAACAAAGAAATAGCATCGGGATTGAATATAGTAGGCACAATGCAAACTTACGTCCAGGGGGAGCAATGCTTCATACAAATGTATACGTGCCTCTCCTGAGATTCCAGAATTAGATTGCGACGCACCACTGGGTGTTTACTGTAACCCCTGGAGCTTCATACTGATGATGAAACACAAAAATTGCGTCGGGATTGAATATAGTAGGCACAATGCCGACTTACGTCCACCGGGAGTAATGCTTCAAACAGTCTGTATACGTGCCTTTCCTGAGAGGCCAGTATTAGATTGCGACGCACAACTGGGTGTTTACTGTAACCCCTGGAGCTTCATATTGACGATGAAACACAGAAATTGCATCGGGATTGAATATAGTAGGCACAATGCCGACTTACGTCCAGGGGGAGTAATGCTTCAAACAGTCTGTATATGTGCCGTTACTGAGAGGCCAGTATTAGATTGCGACGCACCACTGGGTGTTTACTGTAACCCTTGGAGCTTCATACTGACGATGAAACACAGAAATTGCATCGGGATTGAATGTAGTTGGCACAATGCCAACTTACGTCCAGGGGGAGCAATGCTTCATACAGTTGAATACGTGCCTTCCCTGAGAGTCTAGTATTAGACTGCGAAGCACCACTGGGTGTTTACTCTAACCCCTGGAGCTTCATATTGACGATGAAACACAGAAATCGCATCGGGATTGAATATAGTAGGCACAATGAGGACTTTCGTCCAGGGGGAGTACTGCTTCAAACAGTCTGTATACGTGCCTTTCCTGAGAAGCCAGTATTAGACTGCGACGCGCCACTGGGTGTTTACTGTAACCCTTGGAGCTACATATTGGCGATGAAACACAGAAATTGCATCGGGATTGAATATAGTTGGCACAATGCCGACTTACGTCCAGGGGGAGCAATGCTTCAAACAGTCTGTATATGTGCGCGTTACAGAGAGGCCAGTATTAGATTGCGACGCACCACTGGGTGTTTACTGTAACACTTGGAGCTTCATATTGACGATGAAACACAGAAATTGCAAAGGGATTGAATATAGTAGGCACAATGCCGGCTTACGTCCAGGGAGAGTAATGCTTCAAACAGTCTGTATATGTGCCGTTACTGAGAGGCCAGTATTAGATTGCGACGCACCACTGGGAGTTTACTGTAACCCTTGGAGCTTCATATTGACGATGAAACACAGAAATTGCATCGGGATTGAATATATTAGGCAGAAGATCGACTTACGTACAGGGGGAGGAATTCTTCAAACAGTCTGTATACGTGCCTTTCCTGAGAGGCCAGTATTAGACTGCAACACACCACTGGGAATTTACTGTAACCCTTGGAGCTTCATATTGACGATGAAACACAGAAATTGCATCGGGATTGAATATAGGAAGCACAATGCCGACTTTTGTTCAGGGGGAGCTATGCTTCAAACAGTCTGTATACGTGCCTTTCCTGAGAGGCCAGTGTTAGATTGCAATGCACCACTGGGTGTTAGTGTAACCCTTGGAGCTTCATATTGACTATGAAACACAGAAATTGCATCGGGATTGAATATAGTAGTTACAATGCCGACTTACGTCCAGGGGGAGTAATGCTTCAAACAGTCTGTATATGTTTCGTTACTGAGAGGCCAGTATTAGATTGCGACGCACAATTGGGAGTTTACTGAAACCCTTGGAGCTTCATATTGACGATGAAACACAGAAATTGCATCGGGATTGAATATAGTAGGCACAATACAAAACTTACGTCCAGGGGGAGCAATGCTTCATAAAGTTGTATACGTGCCTTTCCTGAGATTCCAGTATTAGGTTGCGACGCACCACTGGGTGTTTACTGTAACCCTTGGAGCTTCATATTGACGATGAAACACAGAAATTGCATCGGGATTGAATATTGTCCAGGGGGAGGAATGCTTCAAACAGTCTGTATATGTGCCGTTACTGAGAGGCCAGTATTAGACTGCGACGCACCACTGGGAATTTACTGAAACCCTTTGAGCTTCATATTGACGATGAAACACAGAAATTGCATCGGGATTGAATATAGTAGGCAGAATGCAAACTTACGTCCAGGAGGAGCAATGCTTGATACAGTTGTATACGTGCCTTTCCTGAGATGCCAGTATTAGACTGCGACGCACCACTGGGAGTTTACTGTAACCCTTGGAGCTTCGTATTGACGATGAAACAAAGAAATTGCATCGGGATTGAATATAGTAGCACAATGCCGACTTACGTCCAGGGGGAGCAATCCTTCAAACAGTCTGTATACGTGCCTTTCATGAGAGGCCAGTATTAGACTGCGACGCATCACTGGGAGTTTACTGTAACCCTTGGAGCTTCATATTGACGATGAAACACAGAAATTGCATTGGGATTGAGTATAGTAGGCACAATGCCGACTTACGTCCAGGGGGAGAAATGCTTCATACAGTTGTATACGTGCCTTTCCTGAGAATGCAGTATTCGATTGCGACGCACCACTGGGTGTTTACTCCAACACTTGGAGCTTCATATTGACGATGAAACACAGAAATTGCATCGGGATTGAATATAGTAGGCACAATGCTGACTTACGTCCAGGGTGAGCAATGCTTCAAACAGTCTGTATACGTGCCTTTCCTGAGAGGCCAGTATTAGACTGGGACGCACCACTGGGAGTTTACTGTAACCCTTGGAGCTTCATATTGACGATGAAACAAAGAAGTTGCATCGGGATTGAGTATTGTAGCACAATACCGACTTACGTCCAGGGGGAGTAATGCTTCAAACAGTCTGTATATGTACCGTTAC
This sequence comes from Schistocerca cancellata, assembly GCF_023864275.1. Classification (NCBI taxonomy): domain Eukaryota; kingdom Metazoa; phylum Arthropoda; class Insecta; order Orthoptera; family Acrididae; genus Schistocerca; species Schistocerca cancellata. The sequence goes on along the minus strand of NC_064634.1, from coordinate 466,338,608 downwards.
TGAGAAGCCAGTATTAGATTGCGACGCACCACTGGGAGTTTACTGTAACCCTTGGCGCTTCATATTGTCGATGAAACACAGAAATTGCATTGGGATTGAATATAGTAGGTACAATGCCGACTTACGTCCAGGGGGAGTAATGCTTCAAACAGTCTGTATACGTGCCTTTCCTGAGAGGCCAGCATTAGATTGCGACGCATCACTGGGTGTTTACTGCCACCTTTGGATCTTCATATTGACGATGAAACACAGAAATTGCATCGTGATTGAATATAGTAGGCACAATGCCGACTTACGTCCAGGGGGAGTAATGCTTCAAACAGTCTGTATACGTGCCTTTCCTGGTAGGCCAGTATTAGACTGCGACGCACCACTGGGTGTTTACTGTAACCCTTGGAGCTTCATATTGAAGATGAAGCACAGAAATTGCATCGGGATTGAATATAGTAGGCACAATGCCGACTTACGTCCAGGGGGAGCAATGCTTCAAACAGTCTTTATACGTGCCGTTACAGAGTTGCCAGTATTAGATAGCGACGCACCACTGGGTGTTTACTGTAACCCTTGGAGCTTCATATTGACGATGAAACACAGAAATTGCATCGGGATTGAATATAGTAGGCACAATGCCGACTTACGTCCAGGGGGAGCAATGCTTCAAACAGTCTGTATACGTACCTTTCCTGAGAGGCCAGTATTAGATTGCGACGCACCACTGGGAGTTTAATGTAACCCTTGGAGCTTCATATTGACGATGAAACAAAGAAATTGCATCGGGATTGAATATAGTAGGCACAATGCCGACTTACGTCCAGGGGGAGTAATGCTTACAACAGTCTGTATATGTGCCGTTACTGAGAGGCCAGTATTAGATTGCGACGCACCACTGGGAGTTTACTATAACCCTTGGAGCTTCATATTGACTATGAAACACAGAAATTGCATCGGTATTGAATATAGTAGGCAGAAGATCGACTTACGTACAGGGGAGGAATGCTTCAAACAGTCTGTATGCGTGCCTTTCCTGAGAGGCCAGTATTAGACTGCGACGCACCACTGGGAGTTTACTGTAACCCTTGGAGCTTCATATTGACGATGAAACAAAGAAATTGCATCGGGATTGAATATAGTAGGCACAATGCCGACTTACGTCCAGGGGGAGCAATGCTTCAAACAGTCTGTATACGTGCCTTTCCTGAGAGTCTAGTATTAGACTGCGACGCACCACTGGGTGTTTACTGTAACCCTTGGAGCTTCATATTGACGATGAAACACAGAAATTGAATCGGGATTGAGTATAGTGGGCACAATGCCGACTTACGTCCAGGGGGAACAATGCTTCATACAGTTGTATACGTGCCTTTCCTGAGATTGCAGTATTAGATTGCGACGCACCACTGGGTGTTTACTGTAACCCTTGGAGCCTCATATTGACGATGAAACACAGAAATTGCATCGGGATTGAATATAGTAGGCACAATGCGGACTTACGTCCAGGGGGAGCAATGCTTCAAACAGTCTGTATACGTGCCTTTCCTGAGAGGCCAGTATTAGATTGCGACGCACAACTGGGTGTTTACTGTAACCCCTGGAGCTTCATATTGTCGATGAAACACAGAAATTGCATCGGGATTGAATATAGTAGGCACAATGCCGACTTACGTCAAGTGGGAGCAATGCTTCAAACAATCTGTATACGTGCCGTTACTGTGGGGTCAGTATTAGATTGCGACGCACCACTGGGTGTTTACTGTAACCCTTGGAGCTTCATATTGAGTATGAAATATAGAAATTGCATCGGGGTGAATATAGAAGGAACAATGCCGACTTACGTCCAGGGGGAAAAATGCTTCAAACAGAGTGTATACGTGCATTTCGTGAGAGGCCAGTGATAGATTGCAACGCACCACTGGGTGTTTACTGTAACCCTTGGAGCTTCATATTGACGATGAAACACAGAAATTGCATCGGGATTGAATATAGTAGGCAGAAGGCCGACTTACGTCCAGGGGGAGGAATGCTTCAAACAGTCTGTATATGTGCCGTTACTGAGAGGCCAGTATTAGATTGCGACGCACCACTGGGTGTTTACTGTAACCCTTGGAGCTTTATATTGACGATGAAACACAGAAATTGCATCGGGATTGAATATAGTAGGCACAATGCCGACTTACGTCCAGGGGGAGCAATGCTTCAAACAGTCTTTATACGTGCCCTTCCTGAGAGGCCAGAATTAGACTGCGACGCACAACTGGGAGTTTACTGTAACCCTTGGAGCTTCATATTGACGATGAAACACAGAAATTGCATCGGGATTGAATATAGTAGGCACAATGCCGACTTACGTCCCGGGGGAGCAATGCTTCAAACAGTCTGTATACGTGCCGTTACTGTGAGGTCAGTATTAGATTGCGACGCACCACTGGGTGTTTACTTTAACCCTTGGAGCTTCATATTGAGAATGAAACACAGAAATTGCATCGGCGTGAATATAGTAGGCACAATGCCGACTTACGTCCAGGGGGAGTAATGCTTCAAACAGTCTGTATACGTGCCTTTCCTGGGAGGCCAGTATTAGATTGCGACGCACCACTGGGTGTTTACTGTAACCCTCTGAGCTTCATATTGACGATGAATCACAGAAGTTGCATCGCGATTGAATATAGTAGGCAGAAGGCCGACTTTCGGCCAGGGGGTAGAATGCTTCAAACAGTCTGCATATGTGCCGTTACTGAGAGGTCAGTATTAGATTGCGACGCACGACTGGGAGTTTACTGTAACCCTTGGAGCTTCATATTGACTATGAAACACAGAAATTGCATCGTGATTGAATATAGGAAGCACAATGCCGTATTTCGTTCAGGAGGAGCTATGCTTCAAACAGTCTGTATACGTGCCTTTCCTGAGAGGCCAGTGTTAGATTGCGATGCACCACTGGGTGTTTACTGTAACCCTTGGAGCTTCATATTGACTATGAAACACAGAAATTGCATCGGGATTGAATATAGTAGGCACAATGCCGACTTACGTCCAGGGGGAGCAATGTTTCAAACAGTCTGTATATGTGCCTTTCCTGAGAGGCCAGTATTAGACTGCGACGCACCACTGGGAGTTTACTGTAACCCTTGGAGCTTCGTATTGACGATGAAACGAAGAAATTGCATCGGGATTGAATATAGTATGCACAATGCCGACTTACGTCCAGGGGGAGTAATGCTTCAAACAGTCTCTATATGTGCCGTTACTGAGAGGCCAGTATTAGATGGCGACGCACCACTGGGAGTTTACTGTAACCCTTGGAGCTTCATATTGACTATGAAACACAGAAATTCCTTCGGGATTGATATAGTAGGCAGAAGGCCGACTTACGTACAGGGGGAGGAATGTTTCAAACAGTCCGTAAATGTGCCGTTACTGAGATGCCAGTATTAGATTGCGACGCACCACTGGGAGTTTACTGTAACCCTTGGCGCTTCATATTGTCGATGAAACACAGAAATTACATCGGGATTGAATATAGTAGGTACAATGCCGACTTACGTCCAGGGGGAGTAATGCTTCAAACAATCTGTATACGTGCCTTTCCTGAGCGGCCAGTATTAGAATGCGACGCATCACTGGGTGTTTACTGCCACCTTTGGATCTTCATATTGACGATGAAACACAGAAATTGCATCGGGATTGAATATAGTAGGCACAATGCCGACTTACGTCCAGGGGGAGTAATGCTTCAAACAGTCTGTATACGTGCCTTTCCTGGTAGGCCAGTATTAGACTGCGACGCACCACTGGGTGTTTACTGTAACCCTTGGAGCTTCATATTGAAGATGAAGCACAGAAATTGCATCGGGATTGAATATAGTAGGCACAATGCCGACTTACGTCCAGGGGGAGCAATGCTTCAGACAGTCTTTATACGTGCCGTTACAGAGTTGCCAGTATTAGATAGCGACGCTCCACTGGGTGTTTACTGTAACCCTTGGAGCTTCATATTGACGATGAAACACAGAAATTGCATCGGGATTGAATATAGTAGGCACAATGCCGACTTACGTCCAGGGGGAGTAATGCTTCGAACAGTCTGTAAATGTGCCGTTACTGAGTGGCCAGTATTAGATTGCGACGCAACACTGGGTGTTTACTGTAACCCTTGGAGTTTCATATTAACGATGAAACACAGATATTGCATCGGGATTGAATACAGTAGGCACAATGCCGACTTACGTCCAGGGGGAGCAATGCTTCAAACAGTCTGTATACGTACCTTTCCTGAGAGGCCAGTATTAGACTGCGACGCACCACTGGGAGTTTACTGTAACCCTTGGAGCTTCATATTGACGATGAAACACAGAAATGGCATCGTGATTGAATACAGTAGGCACAATGCCGACTTACGTCCAGGGGGAGCAATGCTTCAAACAGTCTGTATACGTACCTTTCCTGAGAGGCCAGTATTAGATTGCGACGCACCACTAGGAATTTAATGTGACCCTTGGAGCTTCATATTGACGATGAAACAAAGAAATTGCATCGGGATTGAATATAGTAGGCACAATGCCGACTTACGTCCAGGGGGAGTAATGCTTACAACAGTCTGTATATGTGCCGTTACTGAGAGGCCAGTATTAGATTGCGACGCACCACTGGGAGTTTACTATAACCCTTGGAGCTTCATATTGACTATGAAACACAGAAATTGCATCGGGATTGAATATAGTAGGCAGAAGATCGACTTACGTACAGGGGGAGGAATGCTCCAAACAGTCTGTATACGTGCCTTTCCTGAGAGGCCAGTAGTAGATTGCGACGCAACACTGGGAGTTTACTGTAACCCTTGGAGCTTCATATTGACGACGAAACAAAGAAATAGCATCGGGATTGAATATAGTAGGCACAATGCAAACTTACGTCCAGGGGGAGCAATGCTTCATACAATTGTATACGTGCCTCTCCTGAGATTCCAGAATTAGATTGCGACGCACCACTGGGTGTTTACTGTAACCCCTGGAGCTTCATACTGATGATGAAACACAGAAATTGCGTCGGGATTGAATATAGTAGGCACAATGCCGACTTACGTCCAGCGGGAGTAATGCTTCAAACAGTCTGTATATGTGCCTTTCCTGAGAGGCCAGTATTAGATTGCGACGCACAACTGGGTGTTTACTGTAACCCCTGGAGCTTCATATTGACGATGAAACACAGAAATTGCATCGGGATTGAATATAGTAGGCACAATGCCGACTTACGTCCAGGGGGAGCAATGCTACAAACAGTCTGTATACGTGCCTTTCCTGAGAGGCCAGTATTAGACTGGGACGCACCACTGGGAGTTTACTGTAACCCTTGGAGCTTCATATTGATGATGAAACAAAGAAATTGCATCGGGATTGAAAATTGTAGCACAATACCGACTTACGTCCAGGGGGAGTAATGCTTCAAACAGTCTGTATATGTACCGTTACTGAGAAGCCAGTATTAGATTGCGACGCACCACTGGGAGTTTACTGTAACCCTTGGCGCTTCATATTGTCGATGAAACACAGAAATTACATCGGGATTGAATATAGTAGGTACAATGCCGACTTACGTCCAGGGGGAGTAATGCTTCAAACAATCTGTATACGTGCCTTTCCTGAGCGGCCAGTATTAGAATGCGACGCATCACTGGGTGTTTACTGCCACCTTTGGATCTTCATATTGACGATGAAACACAGAAATTGCATCGGGATTGAATATAGTAGGCACAATGCCGACTTACGTCCAGGGGGAGTAATGCTTCAAACAGTCTGTATACGTGCCTTTCCTGGTAGGCCAGTATTAGACTGCGACGCACCACTGGGTGTTTACTGTAACCCTTGGAGCTTCATATTGAAGATGAAGCACAGAAATTGCGTCGGGATTGAATATAGTAGGCACAATGCCGACTTACGTCCAGGGGGAGCAATGCTTCAGACAGTCTTTATACGTGCCGTTACAGAGTTGCCAGTATTAGATAGCGACGCTCCACTGGGTGTTTACTGTAACCCTTGGAGCTTCATATTGACGATGAAACACAGAAATTGCATCGGGATTGAATATAGTAGGCACAATGCCGACTTACGTCCAGGGGGAGTAATGCTTCGAAGAGTCTGTAAATGTGCCGTTACTGAGTGGCCAGTATTAGATTGCGACGCAACACTGGGTGTTTACTGTAACCCTTGGAGTTTCATATTAACGATGAAACACAGATATTGCATCGGGATTGAATACAGTAGGCACAATGCCGACTTACGTCCAGGGGGAGCAATGCTTCAAACAGTCTGTATACGTACCTTTCCTGAGAGGCCAGTATTAGACTGCGACGCACCACTGGGAGTTTACTGTAACCCTTGGAGCTTCATATTGACGATGAAACACAGAAATGGCATCGTGATTGAATACAGTAGGCACAATGCCGACTTACGTCCAGGGGGACAATGCTTCAAACAGTCTGTATACGTACCTTTCCTGAGAGGCCAGTATTAGATTGCGACGCACCACTAGGAATTTAATGTGACCCTTGGAGCTTCATATTGACGATGAAACAAAGAAATTGCATCGGGATTGAATATAGTAGGCACAATGCCGACTTACGTCCAGGGGGAGTAATGCTTCCAACAGTCTGTATATGTGCCGTTACTGAGAGGCCAGTATTAGATTGCGACGCACCACTGGGAGTTTACTATAACCCTTGGAGCTTCATATTGACTATGAAACACAGAAATTGCATCGGGATTGAATATAGTAGGCAGAAGATCGACTTACGTACAGGGGGAGGAATGCTCCAAACAGTCTGTATACGTGCCTTTCCTGAGAGGCCAGTAGTAGATTGCGACGCAACACTGGGAGTTTACTGTAACCCTTGGAGCTTCATATTGACGACGAAACAAAGAAATAGCATCGGGATTGAATATAGAAGGCACAATGCAAACTTACGTCCAGGGGGAGCAATGCTTCATACAATTGTATACGTGCCTCTCCTGAGATTCCAGAATTAGATTGCGACGCACCACTGGGTGTTTACTGTAACCCCTGGAGCTTCATACTGATGATGAAACACAGAAATTGCGTCGGGATTGAATATAGTAGGCACAATGCCGACTTACGTCCAGCGGGAGTAATGCTTCAAACAGTCTGTATACGTGCCTTTCCTGAGAGGCCAGTATTAGATTGCGACGCACAACTGGGTGTTTACTGTAACCCCTGGAGCTTCATATTGACGATGAAACACAGAAATTGCATCGGGATTGAATATAGTAGGCACAATGCCGACTTACGTCCAGGGGGAGTAATGCTTCAAACAGTCTGTATATGTGCCGTTACTGAGAGGCCAGTATTAGATTGCGACGCACCACTGGGTGTTTACTGTAACCCTTGGAGCTTCATACTGACGATGAAACACAGAAATTGCATCGGGATTGAATATAGTTGGCACAATGCCAACTTACGTCCAGGGGGAGCAATGCTTCATACAGTTGAATACGTGCCTTCCCTGAGATTCCAGTATTAGACTGCGAAGCACCACTGGGTGTTTACTCTAACCCCTGGAGCTTCATATTGACGATGAAACACAGAAATCGCATCGGGATTGAATATAGTAGGCACAATGAGGACTTTCGTCCAGGGGGAGTACTGCTTCAAACAGTCTGTATACGTGCCTTTCCTGAGAAGCCAGTATTAGACTGCGACGCGCCACTGGGTGTTTACTGTAACCCTTGGAGCTACATATTGGCGATGAAACACAGAAATTGCATCGGGATTGAATATAGTTGGCACAATGCCGACTTACGTCCAGGGGGAGCAATGCTTCAAACAGTCTGTATATGTGCGCGTTACAGAGAGGCCAGTATTAGATTGCGACGCACCACTGGGTGTTTACTGTAACACTTGGAGCTTCATATTGACGATGAAACACAGAAATTGCAAAGGGATTGAATATAGTAGGCACAATGCCGGCTTACGTCCAGGGAGAGTAATGCTTCAAACAGTCTGTATATGTGCCGTTACTGAGAGGCCAGTATTAGATTGCGACGCACCACTGGGAGTTTACTGTAACCCTTGGAGCTTCATATTGACGATGAAACACAGAAATTGCATCGGGATTGAATATATTAGGCAGAAGATCGACTTACGTACAGGGGGAGGAATTCTTCAAACAGTCTGTATACGTGCCTTTCCTGAGAGGCCAGTATTAGACTGCAACACACCACTGGGAATTTACTGTAACCCTTGGAGCTTCATATTGACGATGAAACACAGAAATTGCATCGGGATTGAATATAGGAAGCACAATGCCGACTTTTGTTCAGGGGGAGCTATGCTTCAAACAGTCTGTATACGTGCCTTTCCTGAGAGGCCAGTGTTAGATTGCAATGCACCACTGGGTGTTAGTGTAACCCTTGGAGCTTCATATTGACTATGAAACACAGAAATTGCATCGGGATTGAATATAGTAGTTACAATGCCGACTTACGTCCAGGGGGAGTAATGCTTCAAACAGTCTGTATATGTTTCGTTACTGAGAGGCCAGTATTAGATTGCGACGCACAATTGGGAGTTTACTGAAACCCTTGGAGCTTCATATTGACGATGAAACACAGAAATTGCATCGGGATTGAATATAGTAGGCACAATACAAAACTTACGTCCAGGGGGAGCAATGCTTCATAAAGTTGTATACGTGCCTTTCCTGAGATTCCAGTATTAGGTTGCGACGCACCACTGGGTGTTTACTGTAACCCTTGGAGCTTCATATTGACGATGAAACACAGAAATTGCATCGGGATTGAATATTGTCCAGGGGGAGGAATGCTTCAAACAGTCTGTATATGTGCCGTTAGTGAGAGGCCAGTATTAGACTGCGACGCACCACTGGGAATTTACTGAAACCCTTTGAGCTTCATATTGACGATGAAACACAGAAATTGCATCGGGATTGAATATAGTAGGCAGAATGCAAACTTACGTCCAGGAGGAGCAATGCTTGATACAGTTGTATACGTGCCTTTCCTGAGATGCCAGTATTAGACTGCGACGCACCACTGGGAGTTTACTGTAACCCTTGGAGCTTCGTATTGACGATGAAACAAAGAAATTGCATCGGGATTGAATATAGTAGCACAATGCCGACTAACGTCCAGGGGGAGCAATCCTTCAAACAGTCTGTATACGTGCCTTTCATGAGAGGCCAGTATTAGACTGCGACGCATCACTGGGAGTTTACTGTAACCCTTGGAGCTTCATATTGACGATGAAACACAGAAATTGCATTGGGATTGAGTATAGTAGGCACAATGCCGACTTACGTCCAGGGGGAGAAATGCTTCATACAGTTGTATACGTGCCTTTCCTGAGAATGCAGTATTCGATTGCGACGCACCACTGGGTGTTTACTCCAACACTTGGAGCTTCATATTGACGATGAAACACAGAAATTGCATCGGGATTGAATATAGTAGGCACAATGCTGACTTACGTCCAGGGTGAGCAATGCTTCAAACAGTCTGTATACGTGCCTTTCCTGAGAGGCCAGTATTAGACTGGGACGCACCACTGGGAGTTTACTGTAACCCTTGGAGCTTCATATTGACGATGAAACAAAGAAATTGCATCGGGATTGAATATTGTAGCACAATACCGACTTACGTCCAGGGGGAGTAATGCTTCAAACAGTCTGTATATGTACCGTTACTGAGAAGCCAGTATTAGATTGCGACGCACCACTGGGAGTTTACTGTAACCCTTGGCGCTTCATATTGTCGATGAAACACAGAAATTGCATTGGGATTGAATATAGTAGGTACAATGCCGACTTACGTCCAGGGGGAGTAATGCTTCAAACAGTCTGTATACGTGCCTTTCCTGAGAGGCCAGCATTAGATTGCGACGCATCACTGGGTGTTTACTGCCACCTTTGGATCTTCATATTGACGATGAAACACAGAAATTGCATCGTGATTGAATATAGTAGGCACAATGCCGACTTACGTCCAGGGGGAGTAATGCTTCAAACAGTCTGTATACGTGCCTTTCCTGGTAGGCCAGTATTAGACTGCGACGCACCACTGGGTGTTTACTGTAACCCTTGGAGCTTCATATTGAAGATGAAGCACAGAAATTGCATCGGGATTGAATATAGTAGGCACAATGCCGACTTACGTCCAGGGGGAGCAATGCTTCAAACAGTCTTTATACGTGCCGTTACAGAGTTGCCAGTATTAGATAGCGACGCACCACTGGGTGTTTACTGTAACCCTTGGAGCTTCATATTGACGATGAAACACAGAAATTGCATCGGGATTGAATATAGTAGGCACAATGCCGACTTACGTCCAGGGGGAGCAATGCTTCAAACAGTCTGTATACGTACCTTTCCTGAGAGGCCAGTATTAGATTGCGACGCACCACTGGGAGTTTAATGTAACCCTTGGAGCTTCATATTGACGATGAAACAAAGAAATTGCATCGGGATTGAATATAGTAGGCACAATGCCGACTTACGTCCAGGGGGAGTAATGCTTACAACAGTCTGTATATGTGCCGTTACTGAGAGGCCAGTATTAGATTGCGACGCACCACTGGGAGTTTACTATAACCCTTGGAGCTTCATATTGACTATGAAACACAGAAATTGCATCGGTATTGAATATAGTAGGCAGAAGATCGACTTACGTACAGGGGAGGAATGCTTCAAACAGTCTGTATGCGTGCCTTTCCTGAGAGGCCAGTATTAGACTGCGACGCACCACTGGGAGTTTACTGTAACCCTTGGAGCTTCATATTGACGATGAAACAAAGAAATTGCATCGGGATTGAATATAGTAGGCACAATGCCGACTTACGTCCAGGGGGAGCAATGCTTCAAACAGTCTGTATACGTGCCTTTCCTGAGAGTCTAGTATTAGACTGCGACGCACCACTGGGTGTTTACTGTAACCCTTGGAGCTTCATATTGACGATGAAACACAGAAATTGCATCGGGATTGAGTATAGTGGGCACAATGCCGACTTACGTCCAGGGGGAACAATGCTTCATACAGTTGTATACGTGCCTTTCCTGAGATTGCAGTATTAGATTGCGACGCACCACTGGGTGTTTACTGTAACCCTTGGAGCTTCATATTGACGATGAAACACAGAAATTGCATCGGGATTGAATATAGTAGGCACAATGCGGACTTACGTCCAGGGGGAGCAATGCTTCAAACAGTCTGTATACGTGCCTTTCCTGAGAGGCCAGTATTAGATTGCGACGCACAACTGGGTGTTTACTGTAACCCCTGGAGCTTCATATTGACGATGAAACACAGAAATTGCATCGGGATTGAATATAGTAGGCACAATGCCGACTTACGTCAAGTGGGAGCTATGCTTCAAACAATCTGTATACGTGCCGTTACTGTGGGGTCAGTATTAGATTGCGACGCACCACTGGGTGTTTACTGTAACCCTTGGAGCTTCATATTGAGTATGAAATATAGAAATTGCATCGGGGTGAATATAGAAGGAACAATGCCGACTTACGTCCAGGGGGAGTAATGCTTCAAACAGAGTGTATACGTGCATTTCGTGAGAGGCCAGTGATAGATTGCAACGCACCACTGGGTGTTTACTGTAACCCTTGGAGCTTCATATTGACGATGAAACACAGAAATTGCATCGGGATTGAATATAGTAGGCAGAAGGCCGACTTACGTCCAGGGGGAGGAATGCTTCAAACAGTCTGTATATGTGCCGTTACTGAGAGGCCAGTATTAGATTGCGACGCACCACTGGGTGTTTACTGTAACCCTTGGAGCTTTATATTGACGATGAAACACAGAAATTGCATCGGGATTGAATATAGTAGGCACAATGCCGACTTACGTCCAGGGGGAGCAATGCTTCAAACAGTCTTTATACGTGCCCTTCCTGAGAGGCCAGAATTAGACTGCGACGCACAACTGGGAGTTTACTGTAACCCTTGGAGCTTCATATTGACGATGAAACACAGAAATTGCATCGGGATTGAATATAGTAGGCACAATGCCGACTTACGTCCCGGGGGAGCAATGCTTCAAACAGTCTGTATACGTGCCGTTACTGTGAGGTCAGTATTAGATTGCGACGCACCACTGGGTGTTTACTTTAACCCTTGGAGCTTCATATTGAGAATGAAACACAGAAATTGCATCGGCGTGAATATAGTAAGCACAATGCCGACTTACGCCCAGGGGGAGTAATGCTTCAAACAGTCTGTATACGTGCCTTTCCTGGGAGGCCAGTATTAGATTGCGACGCACCACTGGGTGTTTACTGTAACCCTCTGAGCTTCATATTGACGATGAATCACAGAAGTTGCATCGCGATTGAATATAGTAGGCAGAAGGCCGACTTTCGGCCAGGGGGTAGAATGCTTCAAACAGTCTGCATATGTGCCGTTACTGAGAGGTCAGTATTAGATTGCGACGCACGACTGGGAGTTTACTGTAACCCTTGGAGCTTCATATTGACTATGAAACACAGAAATTGCATCGTGATTGAATATAGGAAGCACAATGCCGTATTTCGTTCAGGAGGAGCTATGCTTCAAACAGTCTGTATACGTGCCTTTCCTGAGAGGCCAGTGTTAGATTGCGATGCACCACTGGGTGTTTACTGTAACCCTTGGAGCTTCATATTGACTATGAAACACAGAAATTGCATCGGGATTGAATATAGTAGGCACAATGCCGACTTACGTCCAGGGGGAGCAATGTTTCAAACAGTCTGTATATGTGCCTTTCCTGAGAGGCCAGTATTAGACTGCGACGCACCACTGGGAGTTTACTGTAACCCTTGGAGCTTCGTATTGACGATGAAACGAAGAAATTGCATCGGGATTGAATATAGTATGCACAATGCCGACTTACGTCCAGGGGGAGTAATGCTTCAAACAGTCTCTATATGTGCCGTTACTGAGAGGCCAGTATTAGATGGCGACGCACCACTGGGAGTTTACTGTAACCCTTGGAGCTTCATATTGACTATGAAACACAGAAATTCCATCGGGATTGATATAGTAGGCAGAAGGCCGACTTACGTACAGGGGGAGGAATGTTTCAAACAGTCCGTAAATGTGCCGTTACTGAGATGCCAGTATTAGATTGCGACGCACCACTGGGAGTTTGCTGTAACCCTTGGAGCTTCATATTGACGATGAAACACAGAAAAAGCATCGGGATTGAATATAGTAGGCACAATGTCGACTTACGTTCAGGGGGAGCAATGCTTCAAACAGTCTGTATACGTGCCTTTCCTGAGAGTTCAGTATAAGATTGCGACGCACCACTGGGTGTTTACTGTAACACTTGGAGCTTCATATTGACGATGAAACACAGATATTGCATCGGGATTGAATATTGTAGGCACAATGCCGACTTACGTTCAGGGGAGCAATGCTTCAAAGAGTCTTTATATGTGCCGTTACAGAGAGGCCAGTATTAGATTGCGAAGCACCACTGGGTGTTTACTGTAACCCTTGGAGCTTCATATTGACGATGAAACACAGAAATTGCTTCGGGATTGTATATAGTAGGCACAATGACGACTTAAGTCCAGGGGGACCAATGCTTCAAAGTGTCTGTGTACGTGCCTTTCCTGAGAGGCCAGTATTAGATTGCGACGCACCACTGGGTGTTTACTGTAACCCTTGGAGCTTCATATTGACGATGAAACACAGAAATTGCATCGGGATTGAATATAGTAGGCACAATGCCGACTTACGTTCAGGGGGAGCAATGCTTCAAACAGTCTGTATTCGTGCCGTTACTGTGAGGTCAGTATTAGATTGCGATGCACCACTGGATGTTTACTGTAACCCTTGGAGCTTCATACCGACGATGAAACACAATAATTGCATCTGGATTGAATATAGTAGGCACAATGCCGACTTAGGTCCAGGGGGGGCAATGCTTCATACAGTTGTATACGTACCTTTCCTGAGATTCCAGTATTAGATTGCGACGCACCACTGGGTGTTTACTGTAATCCCAGGAGCTTCATATTGACGATGAAACACAGAAAATGCATCGGGCTTGAATATAGTAGGCACAATGCCGACTTACGTCCAGGGGGAGTAATGCTTCAAACAATCTGTATACGTGTCTTTCCTGAGAGGCCAGTATTAGATTGCGACGCATCACTGGGTGTTCACTGTAACCCTTGGAGCCTCATATTGACGATGAAACACAGAAATTGCATCAGGATTGAATATAGTAGGCACAATGCCGACTTACGTCCAGGGGGAGCAATGCTTCAAACAGTCTGTATACGTGCCGTAACAGAGAGGCCAGTATTAGATTGCGACGCACCACTGGGTGTTTACTGTAACCCTTGGAGCTTCATATTGACGATGAAACACAGAAATTGCATCGGGATTGAATATAGTAGGCACAATGCAGACTTACGTCCAGGGGGAGTAATGCTTCAAACAGTCTGTATATGTGCCGTTACTGAGAGGCCAGTATTAGATTGCGATGCACCACTGGGTGTTTACTGTAACCCTTGGAGCTTCATACTGACGATGAAACACAGAAATTGCATCGGGATTGAATGTAGTAGGCACAATTGACGATGAAACACAGAAATTGCATTGGGATTGAATATAGTAGGCACGAGGAGCAATGCTTGATACAGTTGTATATGTGCCTTTCATGAGAGGCCAGTATTAGACTGCGACGCATCACTGGGAATTTACTGTAACCCTTGGAGCTTCATATTGACGATGAAACACAGAAATTGCATCGGGATTGAGTATAGTGGGCACAATGCCGACTTACGTCCAGGGGGAGCAATGCTTCATACAGTTGTATACGTGCCTTTCCTGAGATTGCAGTATTAGATTGCGACGCACCCCTGGGTGTTTACTGTAACACTTGGAGCTTCATATTGACGAAGAAACACAGAAATTGCATCGGGATTGAATATAGTAGGCACAATGCGGACTTACGTCCAGGGGGAACAATGCTTCAAACAGTCTGTATACGTGCCTTTCCTGAGAGGCCAGTATTGGACTGGGACGCACCACTGGGAGTTTACTGTAACTCTTGGAGCTTCATATTGACGATGAAACAAAGAAATTGCATCGGGAGTGAATATAGTAGCAAAATGACGACTTACGTCCAGGGGGAGTAATGCTTCAAACGGTCTGTATACGTGCCTTTCCTGAGAGACCAGTATTAGATTGCGACGCATCACTGGGTGTTTACTGCCACCTTTTGGTCTTCATATTGACGATGAAACACAGAAATTGCATCGGGATTGAATATAGTAGGCACAATGCAGACTTACGTCCAGGGGGAGTAATGCTTCAAACAGTCTGTATACGTGCCGTTACAGAGAGGCCAGTATTAGATTGCGACGCACCACTGGGTGTTTACTGTAACCCTTGGAGCTTCATACAGACGATGAAACACAGAAATTGCATCGGGATTGAATATAGTAGGCACAATGCCTACTTACGTCCAAAGGGAGCAATGCTTCATACAGTTGTATACGTGCCTTTCCTGAGATTCCAGTATTAGATTGCGACGCACCACTGGGTGTTTACTGTAACCCCTGGAGCTACATATTGACGATGAAACACAGAAATTGCATCGGGATTGAATATAGTAGGCACAATGCCGACTTACGTCCAGGGGGAGTAATGCTGCCGGCCGGTGTGGCCGTGTGGTTCTAAGCGCGTCAGTTTGGAACCGCGTGACCGCTACGGTCGCAGGTTCGAATCCTGCCTCGGGCATGGATGTGTGTCATGTCCTTAGGTTAGTTAGGTTTAAGTAGTTCTAATTTCTAGGGGACTGATGACCTCAGTAGTTAAGTCCCATAGTGCTCAGAGCCATTTTTTTGGAGTATTGCTTCAAACAGTCTGTATATGTGCCGTTACTGAGAGGCCAGTATTAGATTGCGACGCACCACTGGGTGTTTACTGTAACCCTTGGAGCTTCATACAGACGATGAAACACAGAAATTGCATCGGGATTGAATATAGTAGGCACAATGCCTACTTACGTCCAGGGGGAGCAATGCTTCATACAGTTGTACACGTGCCTTTCCTGAGATTCCAGTATTAGATTGCGACGCACCACTGGGTGTTTACTGTAACCCCTGGAGCTACATATTGACGATGAAACACAGAAATTGCATCGGGATTGAATATAGTAGGCACAATGCCGACTTACGTCCAGGGGGAGTAATGCTTCAAACAGTCTGTATACGTGCCTTTCCTGAGAGGCCAGTATTAGACTGCGACGCACCACTGGGTGTTTACTGTAACCCTTGGAGCTTCATATTGAAGATGAAACACAGATATTGCATCGGGTTTGAATATAGTAGGCACAATGCCGACTAACGTCCAGGGGGAGCAATGCTTCAAACAGTCTGTATACGTGCCGTTACAGAGTTGCCAGTATTAGATTGCGACGCACCACTGGGTGTTTACTGTAACCCTTGGAGCTTCATATTGACGATGAAACACAGAAATTGCATCGGGATTGAATATAGTAGGCACAATGCCGACTTACGTCCAGGGGGAGCAATGCTTAAAACAGTATGTATACTAGCCGTTACAGAGAAGCCAGTATTAGATTGCGACGCACCACTGGGTGTTTACTGTAACCCTTGGAGCATCATATTGACGATGAAACACAGAAATTGCATCGGGATTGAATATAGTAGGCACAATGCCGACTCACCTCCAGGGGGAGTAATGCTTCGAACAGTCTGTATATGTGCCGTTACTGAGAGGCCAGTATTAGATTGCGACGCACCACTGGGTGTTTACTGTAACGCTTGGAACTTCATATTGACGATGAAACACAGAAATTGCATCGGGATTGAATATAGTAGGCACAATGCCGACTTACGTCCCGGGGGAGCAATGCTTCAAACAGTCTGTATACGTGCCGTTACTGTGAGGTCAGTATTAGATTGCGACGCACCACTGGGTGTTTACTTTAACCCTTGGAGCTTCATATTGAGAATGAAACACAGAAATTGCATCGGCGTGAATATAGTAGGCACAATGCCGACTTACGTCCAGGGGGAGTAATGCCTCAAACAGTCTGTATACGTGCCTTTCCTGGGAGGCCAGTATTAGATTGCGACGCACCACTGGGTGTTTACTGTAACCCTCTGAGCTTCATATTGATGATGAATCACAGAAGTTGCATCGCAATTGAATATATTAGGCAGAAGGCCGACTTTCGGCCAGGGGGTAGAATGCTTCAAACAGTCTGCATATGTGCCGTTACTGAGAGGTCAGTATTAGATTGCGACGCACGACTTGGAGTTTACTGTAACCCTTGGAGCTTCATATTGACTATGAAACACAGAAATTGCATCGTGATTTAATATAGGAAGCACAATGCCGTATTTCGTTCAGGAGGAGCTATGCTTCACACAGTCTGTATACGTGCCTTTCCTGAGAGGCCAGTGTTAGATTGCGATGCCCCACTGGGTGTTTACTTTAACCCTTGGAGCTTCATATTGAGAATGAAACACAGAAATTGCATCGGCGTGAATATAGTAGGCACAATGCCGACTTACGTCCAGGGGGAGTAATGCTTCAAACAGTCTCTATATGTGCCGTTACTGAGAGGCCAGTATTAGATGGCGACGCACCACTGGGAGTTTACTGTAACCCTTGGAGCTTCATATTGACTATGAAACACAGAAATTGCATCGGGATTTATATAGTAGGCAGAAGGCCGACTTACGTA